>NC_071576.1:13117227-13417227 GCF_024509145.1 Vidua macroura
GGGCCCACAACAGAGAGCAAAGAAGTTTGGCATATCAAAGAGCTCTGTTCTGAGAGCAATAAAGAAGCATGTGGGCTGTCCACTTGGTCTTGTTAAATTTTGGATACCATGTATTTTATTGTTGCAAAAACACAAGACATCAAATGTCTTTTTCTTTGTTTGCTGTAAGTAAAAGAAAATACTATTTTCTCATTTATATTTGACCAATAAATTCCCAAAACGATCATATGATACATTATTTTATAACAATGTCTACCTTATTACTTGCACAAGAGATGGATACATAGACAACATGAAGAGGCCAATGTGTGTTAGTTTCTCAGGAATACAAAAACATTTTGCTTCCTCCTTTTACTCAGATTTCAATGGCCCTGGAATATTCTTTATCTTCTTCTGGAAAGCAAATCCTTTCCTGAAAGTATTACATCCAGTAGCCACAGGATAAAGTCCTGTACCAGCGTGACAGGAGTGGAACACCTGAGATGCACTCTTGAGAATCAGCACTAAGTACTACAATTATGTACTAGAATAGATTTATGCAGATTTTTGGGGTGATTTTTTGCTCCAATTAACACTCGTGTGCCTGATGTAGAAAGACCTCTGATTGGTGACTAATCTTTTTTATGAGATTTGGTTGTTCTCAGCTTTTAATAAGAATGTATTTCTTTTGTGGGATTGTGGGATTGCTTGTTTACAAACAATGTCCCATTTCTACTTCAAGACAAAAAAAAAAATTGCAGTTCTACAATAACTAAAATTAGGATGTATTGCAACAAAATTATATAAAATATGCACCAGCAAAAGTGTTTAATTCATTCTAAAAATAAAAGAAAAGTTTTGCTTCCAAAAGATCTCTTGGAAACTTTTATTTTTAATAAGCTGATATTTGGGGGGTTAGAGCAAAATGCAAATTTAGACTTTCAAATGCAAATTTTATCCAAATAACATCTTTTTAAAAAGTATATTTAGGTTCTGTTGATTTGTTCTTTGGTATTTGGCAAGATTGTAAGCAGAACCTCTGTTAGACATGACTAGGGGGAAGTTGTAACATAAATAAAATATTAACCTAATTAAATTGCGTATTTTTAAAACTTGATAAGCCCTGTGAGGTTGTACATGTGAGTGTTGAAGAGATCCAAAATTCCATAGATGGAGTGGGTGCTAAGATTGCCCAAAAGGTCATCTTTTAATGCATCAAACATACCTGGTTCTTTAGCAAGTTATCAAGACCCAATCATGAGTACATTGAATTTTATTTCAGTGAAAGGAGCTGAAATGAATAATCTTAAACAGACTGCCATTCTTTCTTACACTTTATACTTGCTGCACCATTTAAAACTTGATGTGTTCCTTATCCATGATGTGGTATTTCAGATAGTGCTTGAGAAGACCAGAGAAGCAGGTCTATTCCCCAGCCAGCTGGGCTCTCATATACTCACACTGGTATGTCCGTCTGCCTGTGTAGCACATGCTTTCATTTCCCAAAGCCACTGTGCAAAGTTATAGTTGATATCCTTGGAAGAAATCAGTGTTTGTTGCTTTAATTTTTGTTGGGAAGCTGGCATTCTGTCATTTCAGCTCATCATATTATTATGCATGTAATAATGTGACATGCTTAACTGCTAGCTTCAAGCTGAACATTTAATGTGGGATACACCTACAGTGTTTTCATTTCAGATAGCTGCAATCAGACCTCAGAGCAGCTTTCTCATCTGGAAAGATAAAGTCCATGGCATTCACTTTTTTGACATGAACAGATTTGTTTTAACATGTTCAGAATATATAAAAATGTGAATGATAGAAGTCCAGCCCACCTCGGGGTGGGTTAAAATAAAAGATCACTATAGATTTTCAAATACGTATGAGCTGGTGTGTTTTTGTGTGCTTGAATGTGTGTGTTTATGTGAAAGAGATAAAAATAAATTTAACTATTGTAAAGTATGTTACTGAGTTAATTTGCAACTGTAAATCTATGAGTAGTGTATATATTAAGGTGTACTGAGATTCCAGGCTGTAGATATGTCAAAGAATCTAACAGTCTCTGAATGGAAAAAAATCAAGACTATGCCTCTCACAAAACCTAGTTTTTCCACTTTCTTTTTTTTTCTTTGCAATTAGCTTGTACTAAATTCCAAGTATGTTCAGTAATCTGCTGATCAGAATTTTTTTTTAGCACACTGAAAAAAAACATGAGTGTTTATTGCATTAATATTTGCTGTGTGGTGATAATGAGAAAATTAATCTTAAAACATCTTACAAGTTGGGTTCTGGTGAACACAGACTTACATGCTGATATTCCGTACCTCTGGAGCTGCTGCTGCACTGAGTCATTGAGAAATTTCTGCAAAAGTTCCAGGGCCAGAACACAAAAAAAGCGCATCCATGAGCACAGGTGTGTGTAATCTTACAGTGAGTCAAATTAATTTAGGGCTATTTAAATCAAAAGCTGATTCCTGTCTAGGTTTGTGCTTGCAGCTTGGATAAGTATCTGCAGCTGGCTATATTGCTTCATGGAGGAGTGCTATGAGAGAAGAATAAAGGCATCAAAATATTAGAAAAGCCCTGTAGTAGGAAACCAGAGGCACTGTACAAGTCTATCTATGATTTTGCAGTCACTGTTGTTGTTGTCTATCTAATGCTGCAATGCCAGTCACAGTCTGTGAAAGACACACAGTCTCTTATGAGTAGTTTCTGTTCAAATAGGTATTTCCAGGCTTGGGTAATTATCTGAGCTGGGTGTGATATTTTCTCCAAATTCTTGCTACTGGCCAGATAGGACTCTGAAGTGCACATATGTAGAACACCCTCACAGCCTTTCTTTTCTGGAAGGGCTTTAGAGATGAAGATAACCATGTCCACTCCACCACAGGATCTTTATCAACACTGGCTTTTACATTCAGACTAATGCTAATTGAGAGACCCCATTGCAAGATTTTAGCTGAATCTATAATCCAATAAAAGGTGAGAAGGAAAAAGCACAGACTACTACATGACTGCAGTGCAGGACTGCTGAAACTGTCTTTCTTTTGATAGCAAGAGGACTCAAGAATGGCTAAAATTATATGGCTCCTTTAGCCTTTCCTGCTAATCACCCAAAGAGAAGGATAATCAGGCTATTGTAAATTCTGTATGGAGTAACACTGTTTGTATTTGCCTTTTTTGTCAGTCACTTGCGTTTGGTCACATCTATCTGACATTCTAAGCACTGGTTTAAAAGTTTACCTGACCGAATATATGACAGCTTCTTTAAAAATATCTGTCGATTATAATCCCTCCATGTCTATTTCTTAAGTCAGTTTCTTCCTTTCCCCCACAATCATGTTAGATTTGATTAATCTAGGTTGAACAGTAGAATAATTCTGCTAGTTCTTTTAAGTAAAATAGTTCCTATACTAATGAGATCCTGTCCAGTTCAACTTAAAAAATACTTTCCTTTTTTTTTTTTTTTTTTTTGAAAGAGAGAGAAATGATGTCCTTTCTCCTGTTACTGAGTGCCAGCAGTGAGATGAATTTTAAGGGTTTTTTTTTTTTTTTTTTTTTTTTAGACTTGAATTTTGCTCATCTGTGGTAGGCTATGTTTTCTCATTGTAGAAGCTTTTTCCTGGTAAAGTCATTCCCTTCACTAATGAGATCCATCCTGATATGACAGGAAGACAGCTCTTAAAACACCCACCGTTTTCTCCCATTCATTTGAATAGCAGCAAGGGGACATCTTTTAAAGTAATTTTTATCAGCGAGATTGGGCTGAATCTCATTAATAAAGAAATGATTTTACTCAAAAGAGCCTTCACAGTTGAGCTATAACCCAGATTAGTGAGATCTAGCCTGATTATAACTTTATAAGACATTGTACTTCTGCCATTCAAAGCACGCTAGTATACTGTAGAGACCATCCATTCAGTAGAGGGAGTTTTAGAGGGGCAGGTATAAAAGGTGAGGAAGGTGCCTGGAGGTGTTTTTCTCATCATTTCAATGTACCTTGAGCATAGAAAGTAAAGTCAATTCTTGCTTTTGAATCTTGGTTGAAGATTGGTTTTCACTATATGCATTTTTATTTTGAAGAGCATAAGAGGCTCAGATAAGGGTAAGTGTGCCAGAGCACTGCTGACTTCACCAGACATTTACACTAGCCCTAGTCAAGTAGCCACTTCTCTCTAATTTTGTCTCACCAAAAAAAAAAAAAAAAAAAAAAAATTGAACAAACACATTGCTTGTCGAAGGTTGGTCTCTAAGCAAGAACATCTGACATTTTTGTTTTAGAATGCATTTGGCTTTTTTATTTTGGCAGGAAAATAGGAAATAATTGATGAGTGAGAAAGAAAAAGCCCCTTAGCCATAACTCATGGTGAATTGCTGAATCTGTTAGTGGGCTAAACAGTTTGGGTACAGTACAGTGCTGGAACTGGAGATAAAAAAGTTGTCTTTTATTTCACAGGATAAAAATAAGTGGTCACCATAGTTCCCTTTGCATAATATCAAAAACGGTCTTTTGCAAATGGATAAAGATTCTTTCATAAAGTGACTTTTCAATTAAGTCTTCATTTTTGGATACTATTTTTGTCTTTTTTTTTCCTCAATAAGACAGTCAGAAAGAAGAGAGAAGGCACAGGGAAAAACACATATTTTTAATATTTTGTTTCAAATAATAAAATAAATAGTTACTTGGATTTGATAAAATATGGAATGAAAATCTATGCATGATTTAATTAAAAAAAATTTCCTTCTTCACTGAAAAAAGAATTAATCTAATATTTTAAGCAGCTTCCATGGCAGGTAAATTTCTGGGAACTTCTGTTCCTCGGGAAGCCAAAAAGTTGATAGTTTCCAAGCACAAGACCTTCATCACCAAAACCAGCCAGCTGGGCTGCACTATTTCATTACATTTGGCAACATAAAACCAGGGTAGCAGAAACCTGGGAAATATTAAGCGCGCTGCTTTGGGTGTAGTTGCCTATTTGGACAATAAGGATAACTCCAAAATGAATTTCACCAAAGCTGGATGCATGCTGCAGGCAGTGTAAATGCCTCATATTGAAAGGCAATAACTTACAGGGAAACTCAAAGGTGCATTTCAGATAAATTGTAGAAGACTGAGCTGTGTAAGGTATGAAATATAAAATGCAAGTGTAAAAAGAAAACATTTCAATTGGACCTATATGAGCAGTTTATTCTTGGCACTTTTGCATTAAGAGCAGAGGTTTGCAATAAAGACACCCATTTTTTTTCCATAACACCATAACTATGATTTTCTGACATTTTGAATGAACTACCTAATTTTCAGATATTGCTTTCAAAAGATGTCTGAAGACAGAGATGAAAAACTCAATACCAGCCTTTCCCAGGGCCAATAGCTCTCTCTGTATGACTCCCTTGGTTTTAGTTTCCCAGGGTCTTTCCCAAGAAAGAAGTAAGGCTTTATTTACTTTTGCCCCTTTGCTTGCCACATTTGTTTACCTCAGCAGAAAGTTCATATGAATTCATGCCATCCCAAACTGCATTTTACCCCCATCCACTTTTTGCACAAGTACAAATAGCTGCAGCTGAGAGTAAGGTAAGAATGGAGTGAACCACTTGAGGAAAGGAGCACAGAAAACTGCTACCAAATTAGACTGAACAGTTTCCTTTTCCAAACTGGTGATGTTTCTGTGAGATAGGATGGCAAATCCTGAATATTAATGAATAGTTAGCAAACTACTGAACATTCACTTATCCTCAGCAGAACACTAGATAAATCATCCCACTACTGGACAGTAGCATAAATCTTCTAATTGGACTATTGAAAGACAGATACAAAGGGAAGAGAGATCCTCACACCTTGCTGTAAAGGATTGCCCAGGTGCCAGGAAACCTCTGTTTCATGCAGAACTCATTAAATTAGCATTTAAATCTCTATAACTCAGGACAGGGAATGTTGAATACGCTTGGCAACACCCAGCTTGCAGAAGCCAAGCAATCACAACAAAACCTCACAACGTACCAGGGTGTGGTAAATAACACCAACAAGAAGTATCAAAAAGAAGTGGTGATATGTGTTTTTTCCAGTCATCAGGCTACTGAAGGGTGAAACAGCTGGATGGAATGGAATAGGTTAAGAAGGCCCTACTAATACTAAAGCACAACATACCTTAAGGAAAGACAACTATTACCTTCAAGCCTATTGTTCAAGCAAAGCCTTGAACAATATTTTGAGAGTACCATATTCATAGATACACTCTCCACCTTGAGATACAGCTGCTGTTCAAAACTCAGTGTGAACTAGGATGGCTGGAAGACCAACTGCCTGCACCTGGGAAACTTAACTGCAGGGCCTAACAGGAAAGGGCCAGAAAGGAAGGAGGGAGATGATCAGAATGGGCTTCAGGTGTTAGGTGGCAACTGAGTTTCAAGTAGTAAAAAATTTGAGGAAATTTAAGGAAATCGCCGTAGTTCAAATCAGTTGCATTTGAATAAATGTAGAAAGTGGGTAGTTCTAGTATTGTGTGGAAAATCTGGACTAAGTTTGGAGTTAGGCACTGGGTGGCTTAGCACTTGTGTAGCAATACTTCTACCAACATGTGTGTTCCAAAGCCTACAGTGTTGCATACCCTATGGAGAACATGGAGTCTTTGCAGGGATTTTCATGATTTTGTACTCCCTGTAAGAGAGTGAATCTCTCTTTGTTTTGCTATATTTAGCACATCCTCCCCTCTTACCCTCAAGCCTTAACTATGGCTGAAAGTCTGAAAGTCTTTCATGAGCTCATAAAATCTAAAAAATACAATATGGTCTAGATGGCTCAGGTTATTGCTGTTAGGAGCTTTCATTTCTTAGGTAGAGATCTCTGTTCTGGCTAGAGGAAGCACCCCAGAGTAATAACCTGGTCCTTCCTGCATACAACTGCACACAGCCATGTTCTTTGCCAGAGCGACCAGGAGCACCTGAGAAGGCCTCTGTCAGTTATGAAACAGAGTATGTTTGACTGAAGGTTGCATAGCACCTCCTTGTTTTATCAGCTCCTACCGTCAGCCCACACTAAACTCACTCACGCATTAAAAATTGAAGTGTAATATTCTGCTCCCTGATCTTCTTACACTGCAATATCTTTGTTCAGTTCTCAGTCATTGCTGGAATGTGCCAAGCAATGAAATGTCAGTCTTTGAAATACAGTTCTTAGGAGAACTTTTTTTTTTTTTTTCCTACTAAGTAAATTTAACTTTATCTCATAATAATATTTAATGATGTCCCATTTAGTATTGTTCCTATTTTGCTTCTATCGGTCTTCGTTATGAATGCCATGTTGCATCTCAACCCTTCTGCCTCTGAAACTCATGTCAATGCCAATATGTGGGCATTACTAAATACAGAGAATGCATAAGAATCTATTCAGCCAGCACTCCTCCACTTTCTCTGAATTCATTGTGTCACCTCCGCCTCCAGTGGCCTGTCTTGAAGAGCCCCAAGGTAATTCTTGAACGCATGGCACTGCTGCCCCCAGGCTCCTTCTGATGATGTTGTGCAACGTACCCATTTTGTGTGTAAGAGGGAGAATATTTGTAAGCCAAGCAAGAAGAAAATGCCTGATGTTTTCACGAGTGTATGAACATTTCACACAGAGGGAAGGTTCACCCCTGCTTTCTAAAGTGGAAATTTTCATGTCTGAGCTATATAGTTATTATGTTCTGAACTGCTGCTGGTGTTAACTGGGGTTGGGGTAGACTTAAAGGCCAGGCTTGGGTGAGTATTGTAAAAGGACATTAAACTGAAATTTGAATGCTTTTCTGCATAAAATTTTAACAGAGGCAAGTACTATGTTCCTTTGCACTGCCCAAGCCCCAAAATCCCACAGGGTATTTTCATTCCCACCTACATACTTCTCAGCCTGCCAGTGTCACAGTGGATGATACAGATCTTCTATCAGAGACACAGAAAATGAATGCAGGAAATGTTAAAAAGGATTTAATTCCTTGCCTGCTATACCCATCATAGTTTTCTATTTTTTTTAATGCAAATAATGCCAACCATAAATAATAACACATAAAAAGAAAATAGGATTAGAATAGGTGACATCATTCCCAGAAAAGGAAGGGTTTGGGATCGTTTCTCAACCTGCCAAAAAATCCAGTAGCCTTCTCCCCACTTGTGAGGTCTGTGGGCAGTGACCACTGTATGACAGCTAGTGCAAGTTGTCTCTGACAAGTTCACTGAGCCATTAAGATTTTGATGATTTTTAGGGTTCCTTCCAACCCAAACCATCCTATGACCTTCTGATTCTGTAATTATTTCTAGAAGGAAATAGTAGGACATAATCAAGAAAGAGCCATATACTTCCCAATGCTTTAGCTATCCCCTATGAAAAATAAAAATATTTTGACAAAACTGTAGGGTAATTTTCTACATTCCTTAGGCCCAGTCTTGAGTCAGGGCTTTTTAAATAGCTTTGTGGTTTGAGTCTTCATTATAGATGGAGATGTTACACTAGTTACCAATTAGCTTACTCTGTTTTCCACCAGTGTTTACCTCAGTCCATGAATGATTGACTGAACACATGAATTCCATTCCTGTCCTCATTTATTGTAGGTAAGTTTTGCTTGTAGTTTTTAAACAAAGCTGATTTTTAATTTATTTGAAAGTAACTAAAAATCCCTGTTTTTTACAATCTTGATGAAAACAATGATTAACAATTGCATGATTAATGGAGATTAAAAAGCTCATTTAGGGTCTAATGGAAGTTAACAGGCCTTTTTTATTAATGTTTCTAATTGATTCTTGATTTAAGTGGTAGCCATTTTTTTAAGTGGCCTGTTATTGAAATGTACTACTGGTAAAAAGAATGGACATTAAATCTTTGGGAAATTTTCATGTATAAATCTATGCTTGATCTGTACCATTATTCTATTATTGATTTATAATGTCAGAGATGGAAAATCTGCAAAAGATAAAGAACAAAGAAAATGTCCCAAGTTACATTTTCTTTGTACATTTTTCTGGATTCCACTCACCATCAGAATCGAAGGCTTTTCTCAAATATTTGTTTAATAATGCAGATGCTATGACAAGTCACAGGATATTTGTTCTAACATTTGAATGTATGTTGAAATTTTGCAGATACCTCACAAGAAACTTACCCAGATTAATTTCTCTACCATGTACTTCTTGAGTTATGAAGTTCTCAAACTTGTATGTAAAGGATCTTTTATGGGTAAGCTGTTATACAGAACAATCCTGATAAAGAAGCTTCAAGGCAGATGAGGCAAACAGAATGAATTCAGTTCTGTATGCTATAAATAATACAAATTAGAGATACATGCTTTTCACAGTTTTGATATGGACCTAAACTTCTATGCAGGTTACCTGAGATGCATTAGTATCTAATATTTTCTACCTGCCTGATCAGTTATAATTCAGCATTAAAATTATGGTGTGTTTCTATTCATACTGCTCTGAATGTTATTCATATTTATTGTGTTTGTTTCCATAGTAATTTGCTCAATGAAACAAGATCATTACAATGGCCCAGACCCCAAATCTTAAGCTGCTGTAAATAATATCACTGGGTTTCAGTGGGCTCCTCTGACTTGTGCTGAAGTTCAAGACTACATTGAGGCATTCATTAACATTACTGACGTGTGGAAGAAAAGGATTTTTCTGTAATGAACACTGCAGTGATTTTAGAGAAAGAGAAAAGGACATATTAGAAGTAATTTAAAAGACTTTTTACAGGTAGCAAGGAACACACAGACAATTCTCATGTGCTTACAGCTATCAGTATGAGGAATAGACATCTTATGGTTTCCCAAAAGTATGGCTTGAATGACAAGGCATGGAAAGGGAGTGACTGTGCTACAGTGTATTTTTACTTGAAAGTCATGTTTTTCCCTTCTGTGCAACTTTCTCTGAGGAAAGTCTGGTTTATCTTGATTCAGTCCAAAGGATATGGTAGTCAACTTGCTAACAGTAATGTCAATGATACCAACCCCAACAATTCAGTAATCTTAAAGTGTAATCACACTAGATGATATATTTTACAGATTAATTAGTTTTTTTCATTGAGAAATGTGTCAAAGAAGAGCTGGAATTGTGATTCCGACTGTGGAGGAGACAGACTGAGAGGTAAAGGGGAATAAAAATAGCACTCCCTCAAATGTTGTGGCTACTTCCAGTGTTTAACTGACATCAGCTGATATGATAATTAATCGGGAGGAGCTGTAAACAGCACAGAGAACACTGAGGTACCATGAGATAAAGTGTAAAGCCTTGGGGCAGAGCAGGAAATGTTTCCTTAGGATTCAGAGAGCTCACTGAGAGTTGGGGTGGAGGAAGGGAAGAAAACATCTTGAAGGATTCAGTCTGTAAATAGGAAAACTGGATGGGGAAAAAAAAGAAAGAAGAAAGAATATGTGTAATAAATAGAAAGGAAACAGATGTGGCAGGACTCAAAAAGGCTTGAAAACCTCAAAGGTTAGACCTGAATCAAAAAAAGGAATATACCTTCTGAATAAGAAAACTTTAAAGTAAGGTAGTGGAGAGGAGTGTCAAATTCTGAGAACAGTCAAATTCCACCTTCTTATTTTCCTATGGCTTTCTTCTTCTTTGCTGGTGTAATGAGAGCTCTCCCTCCAGGCATTTCAGTATCCTCTACCACTGTTGGTGTGACCATGTTACAGCTAGGAGCAATATGCCTCATCCATGCTACTCACCATGCCACAAAGTGAAAATACAATGAGTTTCTCTTCTGAGATGGAAGACATTCCATCTGCACGATGCCTTTTCCTTAAAAGAAAACATTTGGGGGAATAAAATGGGTTTTGAGATGCTTATAATAGAATAAACATACTTGCACATGCTGTACATTATGATAAAAACATTGTAAACCAGCTGTACATCTCAAAATGTCCAGAACACATATTGTTGTTCCTAATAATTTTATTTTGTAGTGGATAAAGATGGGACAAAAAGAGGAATTAAATATCTTACGTAAAGCTTGCAGGATCACTGGCTGTTGGACATAAACTCCATTTTCCTTTTCTGACCATGAGTTCATATGACTGACATGTTCCTTGTATGTGATATAATAAGGTGAAATCTTGTTTCGTCTTAGAGCTTAATGTGTGATATCATGGCAATGACAAGCATGAATGAGATGCCAACGTTTGGCACTCTTTGGTGAGCAGGGAAAACATTACAGTGAGAGGTGTCCAGCAGCGTTAAAAAGTAACCCAATCAGGACAAGTCCATGTCTGACTCCACATCAACTTGATAGAATTGCTGCTTTTGGCAGTTAATGTTGACAATTAGTACAGTGCCCTTATTTTGTATGTGAGGGACTTGAGTTCCTTTAGTGGACACTGAGTACAAAAGCTACAGAAACAGCTGCTGGGCACATAAATGTCTTGTTTGAAAGAGATGAATATATTTAGAAAGATAGTTATGTGTTGCTGGCCTTAATCCCTTGCCTTAAGTGTCTTCTGATGGTCAGAGATAGCAGTGCACTGAATAAAGGGAAGCACTTTTGACTGGCTAGTGTACATCAGGTCCCATACACATACTGACTGAATTCACGTTACTTGTCACTTGATACAGTTATGAGAACTGAATGATTTTCAGTCACTTCAGTGAAGGCTATATTTGAAACCTGGTCTCAAAGCCGCAAGGCAATTGTATTACATACCTGTCAACTAACAAGACTTGCCAAAATGAATCTACTCTTATGAACACATGACCATTATTGCTGTTCACACTGTGCAACACTATACACTGTGACAAAAGTAAAAAGCAAGAGAATTATTAGGCTAGACAGTCACTTACTAAATATATTTATTGTGGATAAATGAATATTCCTATTCAAACAAAAAATTGAGCTTTTGATAAAATTTATAATATTGAGAAATGTGATAAGGGCAATTTAGTAAAACTTGACCTTTTCCTCTTGTAAGGAAGAGGAAAATATTTACATTTCCTGCCTGAGCAAAGATTTTTATGCTAAAGACTACTAAATATTCCACATACCAAGCTCAAGTAGAAGCAATGGAATTCAGCTAGCAGCTGGACCACACAGGCCAAATTTCTTTACATTGTTATAGAGCACTTAATCATTCATCAGATGTAAATAATAACCTTCTTAGCAGTTAACAAAGCCCGACCATGGTCAGTCACATAGAGGGTTGTACAGTGTGCTGCATGCATTTTCTAGGTTTGCATGAGAAATATGGATCAGTGAATTGGTAGAGCTGACAAGTTGTTCACTGAAAAAGAATTGAAACAGCTCCTTGAAATGGAATTCGGAAATGTGCTTTCTAATACGAAACTCCCACAGGAGAGAAGAGACTCTAAGGGTATAGAAGAAGATTTAGAAGTTACTTCTATTGTCAGGTCTAGAAAATTGACTGTCTTACAGGTGTCTTCAGTGACCAAGGGCTAAAGAGCTGTCAAAGATTCCATCTATCTGTGTAAGAGCTAATGAAATAGAGATGGAGACCAGGCTCTTGCACAATGTCAGTTGATCACATTTCCAGAAGTTTACTGAGAAGAAAAATGCAAAATAATTTAGAATGACTCAGGCAGAATACTAACCCTAATATTTTAAGATCCATACTGCAAATTAACACCATATCTGCAAAATGCTGATTTATTTAATACTATTTTTGTATATATTTTATTAATAGGAAGACATATGCACCCTCAACGACATAAACTACAGTAAAAAAGAATATTACAACTCATTGAGTTCACTATCCTTCCTACTTCTCTTTTAAAGCCTTATTGTTGTGTGCAACAACTAATAGAAACATTTATCCTTCTGCAAGAACAAAGTAAAAAAAAATCCAGTCATTACTATTGGAAAAATAGATTTTAAATAGTTATGGTTAGGTTTGTTTTAAATGGCATCTAGTTTGAATGATAACTTCAAAAAATAACTGCTACTGCTGGGTGTCCTTAGGAGAAAGCAATGTTTCTGTGTTAAGAGTGTCTGGTGATTAAGTCAGAAATTATACAGCTTTTAAACTTATTAAGGGTTTACGCACGTGCAAAAGCTGGAGTGATCTTTGAGTAACCAGTTAAGGATGTAATTTGAGACACATAGTAAATGAATACTTTTGATGATACCAGTATTTCGAATTTCCTTCCATTCTGTCAGAGAAAATATTACCGTCTTTCCCGATTAGTCTCCTGTTTTATAGGGAAATTTTTTATGCTGGCTAAACTGGGACTATCCCATCTTTCATACTTCAGTGTCCATCCATTTCAGAATTATACTGAAGTGGCAACAGTGACTTATTAAACCCTCTTCCTTCTGCTTGTAGACATCATGTCACCTGATGAGTTTCTGAAGATTTTCGTAGCATTTACATCTTCTTGTGATAAAAGCTGGATAAATTTCTAAGAAGAGAGTTCTCCTCTTTGAGATCTTTCCAGTCCAACACTCCTGCAATCCGTTTTCTTACTTAAAGATGGTGAAAAAAAAATGTATCTGCATGGTACAAATGAGTGAGCTTCCAAGATTTTTAAGATACTTATTCATTGTATATAAATAAGTGCCTAATCACTGTTGCAATAAAAGTTTTGTATATGAATCTAATCTATCAAGTAAATATGGAAGATTCCCATTTTATCTTCCAGAGGTCATTTATCATATTGCTTTTGAGCTGGAGGCAGGAGAGGATGAAAATGGGTTTACAATTAACTACTGTTTACCACAGATTTTTTTTCTCCTCATCTTTATAAATATTTCAGTGACTTCTTTTTGTCTCTTTTCATTTGCACCTTTTGAGGACTATATTTAGGCTCAGAAAATTTGTGTGGCAAATCAGATTTAAAACTTTTATAAATAGACATCTTGAAAACTTCCAAGTTTCACTGTCTATATATTGCATTAGACAGGTCTGTGTAGGGGGAGAGAAAACCAGTAAAACTTATAAATGATTTAAGAACATGAAATTATTTTAAATTGATCCAGTCAACAAGGAAAGCAGACATTTTTCCCAAGGTATTTATCACATAAGTATCGCAGATTACTCTTACTTCTACAGGCAATTTCTCTTAATCAGTCTAGTATCAATATAGTCCCCTTGTTTGTGACACAAAAGTCACTGTATTTTGATAGGTTTTATTTCCAAAGAAAAACCCTGAGTGTATTTTCTTTCTCCATATATTCATAATCTCTATGAGGAAGGCTTCCACTTAGTGCATTTTATTTTAATTTCACATTTGCTAATAACATGCTTTTCAGAAAAAGCAGGTTCTTTTACAGCATCCTACAAGTGGTATGTTTTGAAGGAGCAATATGTGGCTTGTTGCCCTTTGATGTAAATTTGTGAGGAAGATAGATTATAACATCAAGATGTTTCTCTGTGCATAATAAACTGCAGAGGACAAAGTTCATGGCTGAGAATTGTATGGGATACAAGTGACTACCTTCGCTACAATCAATTATTAGGATGATTATATTGTGTCTGGAGAATATGATGCTAATGACTAGCTAACGCTCAGAATACACACTCTTGACTTGAAAACCAATGACAGTTAAACGAAGCAAGGGGAAGGGCCTATATGTTGAGCTAGCAGCTCTCTAGTGTTGCTAATGAATAATTAAAAATAACAGTCTTTATATGTGGCTTGACAGTATACATGTCCTTTAAGTATATCCTGCTTTGTAAGGAACTTGGCACAATGACAGCCCAGGAAAGGCATCCTACGGCATCCTGTGCAGACGCAGCGTCAGAGGGCAGGGAGTTAAACACCCTCGCGGTCAGGAGGGCCTAAGCAGGATTTGCTGTGTACTTACTGCTAACCTTCTACTCCCCCGTCTTCCAAACAAATAAATAATTGAAACCCATTACCTCTTTTAGGGGGTTTGCTCACATGCTTTCTATATTCACATCAAAGCTGAGATCAGTGTCAAAGAAGCAGCCACATTTAGCTGAGTCTCTCAGAGACTACTGATTAATTAGTTTTGCATTTTGGAAGTGCATCCAAAGATGTTCTAAAATAGTGTTTGTTTTTCCCTTTGCCAAAACTTGTTTAGGAGCACTCTGGAGGATGACGGTGATGTACTCAAGATGGCTGTGAAAGAAAAGGGCAATCAATTCAGGTGTACATGTGCCAGCATTTTTTTCCCCTTATGAAGTTTCTGCACCAGTTTTCAGAGAAGTGACTAAATGAAACATACACTGGTATTAATAGAAAGTGAAGGATGGAGTGGGAATGGAAACTCTGACATCCCCCCTAACTGAACCAGTGTAAAATGAAAGGTACACCAAGGGTAACAATCCAGATCTTAAAAAAAATATAAAAAATTAAACAAACCTGACACAGATAAGGGACATGCAAAGACTGTAAATCCTGCATAAAATATTGCCTTTTGAAAGCCTTTATACCCTGTTTCTTACATTGCTTTTTTTTTTCCTTCATGAAGTGTGGTAATATGATGTATGGGGGGGATACTTGGTTATGGCAAATACTGCCTACAAAAGTGTGTTCATACTGTTATTTGCCTTTCTGTCTCTGTCTATATCAACTCCACATGCTGCTCTGGTGGCCTGCTTTGTACTTAATATAACTTGTCAAAACACATCTATCAGATATATGAAAAGGCAAACCTGGGTGGCCAGACTAGTCCAAGCCTGGCGTGGATTGCATTTTACCAAGACCACAGAAATCTCTTCTCCTCCATGAGATTAAGATGAAAAGCAGAGTTCATTGTTGTGCAACCAGATTTTAAAATAATTACACACACGTTAGTGCATTAGTAGGCCACTTGTGTTTATTTGAATCCCACATACTGTACTTTTATGTGGATTTTAAGTGATTTTTAAAACTGTCAGTACAAAAAAAAAAAAAGTTAGAAGTGATGTTACCACTTGTTTTAAACTGTCTTTGTTTGTCTTTTTTTTTTTTTTTTTTTTTTTTTTTTTTTTTTTTTTTTCTTTTTATAATCCTTTCCTGTATTTGCTTCTGCATAGTAAGCTGCCACAATCCCAGCACCTTATCTGTTTCCAGGAAAGAGGGCATGTGGTTCCCTTTGGCTGTTGACTGAAAGGCATCTATAACTTCTTTGAACCATGACAGTGTAAGAACTGAAAATCCTTACATCTGTGATATGCTTAGTATTCACCCTCTGGTTTCCTGGGAGCTTGTGTTAAGTGTTATATAAAGGAACACACCCCTGGATACAGACTGAAACTCACTTGTTGATCCATGGATATTTGCTTCTGCTCTCATCACCCTTTTACAATGAGTGTCTATTGCTCTGAAATATATAAATATTTTTTTTGTTGTTGTTGCAGTGTATTCAGTGTGATTTTTTTAGACATCCTCCTCAAATTTCAAGACTAAAGTCCTTCCAGAAAAAATATTTTAAAAACTCGATCCATGGCAGCTTCCTATTTATGCTTGCCTACCAAGTGCATAAGTGGAACAATTTAATTGAAACATGATTTCTAAAGAAAATTTTGCTAGAATTTTTCAGAGGAGTCCTATTGAATTTGTGGACTGAAAATCAACATAGGACCAACTCATGTTATAAAGTTGTTGTATCCTGGGATCTCCTTAGAAGTGCAAAATTTCCAGAGGAATGACCATGAAAATATACTAACATTTTTTATCCTGTTTTGGTCAGTTATTACACTTGTATTCAAAGAAATCACTGAAGAGGACTGTTCCAGAATGGCTAGAATTATTTGGTTTTAGCTTTTTGAAGTGCCTATAGGTTATTTCTTTTCTGGAGAGTGAAAAGCCTTGAAAAACACCAGTTCGCATAGCAAAGAGAACCCTTACCTGCCAGGTGGGTTTTACTGATTTGCTGTCGGCTGCAGGGAGAGGGGACTCGGGGAGCACAGCACTCAGTGCTCATCGCTGCTTGGGAATAGCTCCACGTCCTGCTGTCTCACTGGGTGGCTTCAGGAGCTGATTGAGAATTTAGGGACTATCATTTAAAGCTTTGTAATTGTGTAAGGGGGAGAGGGGGAAATTGGAGGCATACTGCCAATATCTTTAAAGCCTTTACGCTAACCCTTCTGGAGGACAGCAATGTGAATAAGCTGCATGTCATTACATGACACCAAAAATAGGAAAACACTCAGAGGTAAGTTGTCTAAGCTTAGTGGAGACATGATAAAGTAGAGCTTTTCTGGCTGTACTGGCACTGAAAGAGTCAGCAGCAATCAACTTTCTTCTAATAACCAAATGTGCTGAACACGAGCTAGTTATTGCAAACACAATTATTCAGTAATTGGATAAGCCTAAAATATCTTGGATGCATCCTTGATCCAAGAGTTGGCAGCTTATTGATTATATCATTGTTTGGCAAAGAGGCATGCAGGCTGCAGGACTCACAAGATACATACCCAGAGCAGACTGCTGGGCCCACTATCATGGAATTGGCTCCAAGTTACTGATTCAGCTACATTGTTGGGGAACTGGCACAAAGCCTGCTAGAAGTAGACACAAAACACTTTAAAGATCTAAATATTAAAGATCTAAACACTAAACAAGAGCTGTGTAACAGCATCCTTGTAAGGCTTGCCTGCCCAGGAACATGTAACAGCCCAGGATGTCAAGGGGAAAGCACTGCAGGATAGGGCACTGCTGGTACAATTAATTTTGTCAAAAATCAGCTTTAGGACCAACTTGATATCTAAATTAAAATGTATATTAAGGGAAAAAATGCAACCAATCATTCAAAAAAAAAAAAAAAAAAAACCAACAAAACTCCCCCCAGATTTCTGTTTTCCATTCCAGGGCAAAGAAAACATATTATAAAAACATAAGTAGAGGCAAAACCTGAAGCTAGCAAAAATCAGCAGTAAGGTAAGGAAGTTGTTGATATGTAGACCTTTTCAGACCAGTGTAACACCAAACAGTACCCCTTTTAAGAAATTGTGCTGCTAAAGGTGAACAATGATTACATAGATTAAAAAGACTGGATTAGGAATTTATTATTATAACTGACTGTCAAATTAGGCAGATGTGAACAGGTGTGTATGAGGTAGCTCTTAAAAAATCAGTTTTAGTTTAAAAAAAAATCAAAGTATCTCTTCCAGATTTGAGACTATTTAATTACAAACACTCATTTGATTATGTAAAGTGGTTGACAATATTTTAAGTCCTACCTTTGTAAGAGCCACAAAATAGTCGATGAACAAGCTCAATTTGGATAAAAATTCAAATGCCTAGGCAAAGTTTATCTAATATAGACAGCACTGAGTTTCTTTCATATGCCTTTATTTATTCTAGGCTCAGACCTCAAATATGATGTGTGAACACAGCAAATGGGTCTTCTTGCCAGGCAAAGGATAGTCCCTGATGTGACTAAGGTTGGCAGGATCAGAATTTTACCATGATGGCTGAAAACTGATAATAGCACAACTTTATCTGACTGCTGGAGTGATTCAGGCCTATCATGCTGTGGCTTCAATAAAGGCTTCTAAGCTTTAATCACTGTCTTCCAGGCTGTAGTCTCTGACTTATTTGAAACAGCTGAACTTCCCCTGAGTGACTTGTCTGGTTACATTTGTGGTACCTGACCTACTTTGCAGCACTTCCCTTGGTACCACCTCATCATATGATGTCCCATGAAAGCACTCAGAATCGGAACTCACTCCCAATAAAGGCCAATAATTAAATAAAAATAAAAACACATTTGACATCCCACAACAAAGGGAAATCTCAGTGGCTTTTGCATGTGCTTGCCTGCTGAATCAGACCTGTAGTTCCTGTCCCCACAGAGCTGCAGGATGATGGATCACCAAAATGACAAAAATAAGAGTAGAATTTTGCACTGTATTCTTTCTCTTCTCTTGAATCTCAGAGAACATCAGATATGTTAATTAATTCTTTCTGTTTTCCTGAGGTTGTCTGTTAGACCCGTTTAACAGGTGGGTAAACCAATGCTGAAAAGTGTTCTGACTTGCCTTCTCTGAACTCTACACCCACTTTGGGTCAAGATGCTCCAGCACTCGAGGCTTTATTTAGAACAACCCCATCATTTCTTTAATGGTAGGTAATTTCATTTCCTTTAGGATTAATCTTATATCCTCTCTATTTGCAATTTAAATGTGAGAGATGAATGAGCTCATGTTAAAGCTCGTATTGAGTTTAAGGAGTGTAAGAACATGAAATTTAGTCCTGAAGAAGAGCTCGTGTGCTTGAAAGCACTTTTGTTTTTTGAATTGCCCCCCCTCTCTTTATGTTAATAACCAGTTCATTAACACACATTACTTCTCCCTGCAGACCTATCTCCTTCTCTGAGCTCAATGCATCCAGGTTTTCAGCCACTTAGCACAAGACTTCATCACATTCAAAGAGGAAAGGTTACTGCCATATTTATGCATACGGCAAAATAATTTCCAGTTCCAATTGTGCATGCTGACTTGGACACTTAAACCTTTAACCTGTGGGCTCGTATTGCAATATGAAAAAATAGTCCTGTGAAGGTGAGTTTTCTAAACTTCCATCTGTACCTGACATGATAACTACTATGACCCCAAATTATGTCTGCTGATTGCAACCTTGTGGCACATATGAGTAGAAATTACCCTAAGCTTTCCCGGCTTCACAGACTTCCCTATAGTGAGGCCATTCTACTAATCAGGGGATAATACAGTAGTTGCTGCCCACAGACTGGGAGCTGCAATCAGTGGCACACATGATTTCAGAAGCCATCTCCCAGCAGCTTTCTCACTAGTCCCCAATGTATGGGGATAAGTCACATCTCCTTAATCAAACAAATTAGTGAGGTAGATAAAGGAGATTTTATTTCCTTTCAGAGCCAGAATTTTGAGGACATTGGCACTTCCATCTCCTTCTGTTGTCTTTTTGGCTCATTTTCATGTGCCCAGTGTTAGCTGATGGCAGCCGCCAGTTTCAGCTGACAGCCTCCTGGACAGTGCCTAGGACAGCTTCCACAAAGAGGAAGGGGGAAGGGGAAAAGCTTGCATACTGCTGCTTTACCCTTCCTCATCCCTCTGGGATTGGTTCCTGTTCTACTGCAGACCTGAGAGGCTGCCTTTTCACTCAGTTGATTTAATTTAATTAGCCTCTGTGAAGCAGAGGCTTAAAGTTGCTAACCCACAGCTTGCAAGAATCCAGTTGACAAAATGCAAGGCGCAAAATCAAAAGCTAATTTTTTGAAAAGTTAGCTTGTGAACCAGTGTGAAATACATGGTAAAGATCAAAAAGTCTTAGACATTTGTCAAAAATATCAGTCTTGAAAGACACAGTAATTTAGCTTAATTCTGAAGAGCATTAGCAGGCCCACAATAAAGAATTAAGTCTTGTCTCTGATGCTTCAGTAAGATTTTCAGATATGTGGTTTTGTAATTCAAAAAAATACTTCACAGTATGTACAAAATAATAATAAAAATATTCCTTGACCCATTTTCTTAAGCTTTATTCCCTATATCTTTAGGTGTTTCTGAAAAAAATCTTTTTTTTTCCAATTATGAAGTAGCTGCTGTAGTTGTGCTTTAAAGTTTCTCTTATTTTGAAAGAAATTATATTATCTAGCATTATTTATTTTCAATTTAAATCTATCACTCTTTGACTGTATTCATCATGTTCCCTGGAATCTGATTTTAATTGTTTGAATCTATTTCAACTGATTTGGTTATAATCTTGGTACCTTCTGAAGTTTGTAGCAGGCCTGGCTGGTCATTTAAAAAACAGTAGGAGCTAAATTCATCACCTTCTCGACTGACCTTCCTTCTCCTTTAGCAGATGCCAAATACTGGCACAAAATAGCATTTTTACCTGCACCTTGACAAGGTTTTTGAAACAGTGTCTATAATAATGCATTCTACGGAGCCTTACAAAGTCCAGCTCCTGGCCCTACAAGCCAAGACTTACACCATGAGCCTGAGAGTGTTGTCCAAATGCTTCTTGAACTCTGTCAGGCTTGGGGCTGTGGCCATTGCCCTGGGGAGACGATATTAGAGGTGAGGATGCTCCAATGCAGAGTAGAGAATGACAATCACCTACCTTGACTGGCTGGTGATGCTGTGCCTCAAAAATTTCTTATCTCTAACACTAAGGATGAAAGATTTTTGGTTCCTCCCATATGTCTACTTTGCTGGTCCAAATGAGCTTTCTTCAGCAGAAAAAGCATGCTCTGAAAAATGTCTGTCTCTCATTATGCAGTCCTTTCATGTTACATTTTACAGTAAGACAAAGTAAATGGAGTGCAGTGGCTCTTCAGTAGCCCAAAAGCATGATCAAGAAAAACACAATTTACCACAAATTAAACTCTTTTTTAAATATATATTTAAAATACACTTCTCAGAAATTCTGGAAGCTGAATGATCTGTTTTTTCTACATTGATTACCTTTCACACTAATTGATTACCTTTTTCTGTCACACTCTTCATTGTAGAACCTATCATGCTCCATCTCCTAACTCTGGATGTGGAATTGATTGTAAAAGTAACAGGTTAGACCAGTTACACAGCAAACCTGTCTGTGCCTCACAAGCTGCTGCACTCAATGTCTTTGTCTTTCACTTAGCTGAATTATGCAGTGGCCAACTCTCCTCCATACAATGGGTTTTGCAAGAGTGCTGAATGGCTGTTTTCAGTGTAGTCTCATTTAGCAGATATTCCCATGTGGCTTCCATGCATCCCCATGCTAATACTGTTCTCTGTGTAAACACATGGATTGAATTACTTAATGCCCTTTTGATCTAAACATAAAAAACCCAAAAACAAACACAACAAAAACCCAAACTAATAAGCAGTCACATTTCTTTTTAAGCTACTGGGCAACAGCACAATTCCCCTCTTCTGGCTTCTTCACCTGTGTCACTTTGCAATCCTAGTTACATTCTGAATCTGTTTCCTCTCGCACCGGCTCTTCCTTTATGTGTTTGTGTGTGTGCGTGTGTGTGTGCATGTGAATTTTTCCCCTTTCTCTACTTTTTTGGCCTCAGAACCTCCCCTAAGTCTGCAACTACTGCTTAAACATGGTTCATCAGCACTTGCCTGCTTGCTCCCACTGGGTGGAAAAGCATTGAAACTTTGGGAAGGATGGTCAGTCTCTTGACAAGCCTGTTTTTTTGAGGCAAATTCCCCACTGGTGTAAATAGATGAGTTTCTATGAATCTATTTTACTTAAACTGAGGATCTAGGCCTTTGATTTACTTTCCCCAGCTGTAGCCATACTGGCTTGTTCAATTACTTTTATAACTGTGCCATTCAATTTCATCTGAGCACTACTATGGCACTGTGATTTAGCTTAGACCCTACTTAACAAAGAATTTATTGTCTCAGTAGATAAATGATGACTGTATACTATTTCCCCTAATAACTTGAATACTACTGATAACATAATGTGTACAGCATGTTTGATGCAGGAGGGTCCCAGGTGCTTTATAACAGAGTATATGAACTATATAAAAAGATAACTTTGCTCCCTGATGAAATGCAGCCATCTCTGCTGCGAAGCAGGCATAACCACACTGCAGAACAGTTTGGGATGCAAAGTGGTGTCCAATTGAAACTGCAAGGGGAATTTTATGTAAGTAGAATATAATTACCCAAGCTGGATGCCAGCCAGGACTCAGGGAACACCCTGGATCTTGGAGGAACTGCCAATGGAAGATGGAGATGTTACTACAGGCATACATGCTCTTGTTTCTTGATCAATTCCAAGTGGATAACTTGTTGTCTTTTAATTTCCTCTTCAATGCTTATCTTTTTTTTTTATCAGCTGCTCTTTCTGTAGCCCTATTATGTGTCATGTTCTGATTTCTCTCTTCTTACATTTCCTCTCCTACATTTCACACATGCCAGTATTCCCCCCCCCACCTTCTTTCATCCAAAGCACTGTTAGTCCTAGCAAAAAGAACAAAAATAACTGTTTACATTATGTTGTTGAATAAAAAGTTTGCTATGTGAGGGTAATACATTTCACTGCATTTGTACATACAGTATTTACACAATCAAAAATAGCTAAAACATGGATGTTTGTTTTTTCCCCTGACGCTTAAACAGATTTAAACAAATTTGGTTACAGCCTGGTGCTAATAATGCCAAGGTTGTGGGCTTGACCCCCGAATGGGCCATTCACTTAAGAATTGGACTTAATGATCCTTGTGGGTCCCGTCCAACTCAGGATATTCTGTGATTCTCTGAAATTCCAACACACACGCACACACACACACACACACACACACACACACACATACCTCCACACATACCCACAAGGAATTATGCTGTTGAGGAGCAGAGAGATTTCCTAAATTGAGTGTCTGGACAAAAACGCAATACCCTCCAAAACTCCCTATAGCTTGCACTAAAATCATTGTCAAAACTCTTCGACCAGAAGCGGGTTTGCTCCTGGAAAGCCATAAGATACTGAGGGACTTGAGCAGTGCTGAGGTGAATGTTGGCAGTCATAAAAATGAGCACTTTTTTCTCAACTCCCTTTATAAACCAGCTCTTCACTGGCCCCTGAGCTGCCACACACATGCCCATAGCAGAGACAGCTTGGCACCACATCCTGGTGCAGCTGCCCTTGGGCAAGGCTTTCTCTCCAAAACAAGTCACCGGATGTCAAGGGCTATATTTCAGTGTCTGTTTCACCTATGCTCAGCTGTTCAACATTTCACTGGGGGGCCTTGACCAACCAGAGAGATGTGAAATAGTCCTCCCACTGCTCTGGGCTGGGAGCCAGTATCTTGAGTCTGGTCAAAACATCTGGGAGTGCTGCTTGTTTCCTCAAAAGGTCTCTCCTTTGCATGCAACAAAATTTTGGTCAAATGGAGAATCTGCTCCCGTCTCTTCAGCTATTAAACATGTGAACTGCCTGAGCCTTGTCTCTCCTCTCACTCTGGCATGCTCACCTTCTCTCACACTATTCTTCATTCAGCTAACAGAGATCAAATGTCAAAATTCACAAAACAACGCTGTGTGAAAAGTGATATTTTTTTCCTGACTTTGTTGAAATATTGCCTCAATTTCTGTGTGAAATGTTCCACTCAGCTCCACTCTGTAATCAACGGCTGATGAAATATCAAAGCTCAATTAGTTATTATGGTGCCTAGCAGCACTGCTGAAGTTGGTGGGTGGAGAACTCATTCCTTTTAATTTTGCACTGAGGTCTGTCCTGCCACTTGAGTTCTCAGGACAGGATCTCTACATATACTTTATGGGGTGTTTCATTTGAACTTCATATATCAGGAAACATGCTTTTCCATTTTGAAACAGTGCAAAAGTAAATGTTTATTTGTTTTACTGTGAATGCCATAATCTTTTTTCTCTGACCTGTGCAACTCAGATCACTTTGAAATGTTAGTGTTATTCTCCCTTTCATTGGATTTATTTTGTTTCTCAGATGGTTTTCCATACACATGATGATTCCCTAGTAAATTGCCATCTAACTATGCAACTATGTGAATGAGGGGGATGGTGGTTACAAGAGTTGTAGTGTTTCAGAATGAAAAAAGAGAAAAAACTTCCTTGTCAGTCTGTCCTCTTTCTTTCTTGAACCAAGAAAGTATCAGCACTTTCTTGGTAGCTTGAAATTTTGCAGATGTTCATTTTTGTCTATTTAATTGGCTGCATTGTCAGTGATATGAACTTTTGCTAAGGGAAACTAAAAATAGTTGAATAATGAATAGAAAGGGAGTGTATTAATTATATGTGTTATTCACTGCAAAGTGTTGAATTTATTATCATGGACATCGTTGTCATTGGGGTTATCGCTGTTGTGATAGGTTTGTTGAGACACATCACTCAAAAACCCAGAGGAGCTGACTGTGCTATGCACTGGTGGAACACAAAATAAGAATCTAGGCACTGCTTGCAAAGAGCTTACAGGCCAGGGGAAGAACTGGTAGTGCAGTATTTTTTTAGCTAAAATAATTAATTTGTGATTAAATTCCTTTTGTTTTCTCCCAGATGAATTATAGATAATTTAAAAAGTCTAGGACAACTCTAAACTCCATTGAAGTCTATGCAAAAGCACATCTAGGACTGATTTATTCTTTCTCATGTGCAAGCCTATAGCTTACATGTAACAGAATCACTTTGTGCAGCACTGAAATGCAACCACTTCTTGTGCGTAATATAGCAACTTTTTCAAAAATAAAAATAATGAGCTGGACTGTTTAATGGCAGAAAACAAAGACTATCTCATCAAGGTTCTTGGCAGAGTGTGAGCAGATCTGGCCTCGTGCAATTATTGTCTTCTTTTGGGTTTGCTGAGGATACTGGCATAATATCTCTGCTTTTTCCATCTGATTTCAAGTGACCGCAACTGTTCAGGGCTTTGGTTTTCTCTGATCTAAATGATTGCAGCTCAAGCACCAGAGTGTCCCCAAGCACCATGCTGGGAGGCTGGCTCCACACTGACTCAGAGGGAGCATTCCCATCTATCTGACTCACCAGCACTCAAGTGCACTGCCAGCAATCCAGATATTAAACTGATCCTCCATCAGCATGGGGAGGGGAAGGGAAGAGAACAGATTAGTTTTTTAAAATGAAATACTGATGGTACTGAGTGCATCAATTGGATCATTTTGCCATATGTAATAGACCAAACAAAACAACTTAAATGGCCAAGTTATTTAAGTTTGCAAAGCAGATGCTGTGCAAGCTTCTGCCTTTTTTTTTCACAGGGTTGTTTATTACATATTGCATCCAGACAAATTCATCGTCCCTTCGATGGGACTTCACAAGCAAGGCTTGTGAACTTAATTTTCCCCTCTCTGTCTCTAGCTAGACTGTGTGAAATGTTTTTAAAGAGAAGGTTTGTAGAGTCATTATCTTTTATTAGATCAACTGATATGGTTGGTTAAAAAATAAGCTTTAAGGCACGCAGACTCTTCTTTGGGTTTGAAACCATATTAAGGAAGCAATGATAAAGTGTATGCTAGATAACATATTATTGTTTGGGGTTTTTTACATGTTGATTATATAAGATTTTCTGCATTGTAGCAAATAATGCATTTGCAGTAGATCTGTCACTAGTGTTAGAGGATGTAAGCTTTTATTGTCTTCCCCAAAAAGTTCAGATTACAGTTTGCTTTTTCTCACATAGACTCTGAAAACCAGTACTACTGATGAAAATTCTGGAAACAATGGAGTTAAAAAATGTTCAGGTGAATAAAGAAATTTTATTTCAGCAATTTTGACAATTTTGAATTTTCCAACAACTTTCACTCTAGTGAACTTAATTCCATAGCAGAAATTTATTTCTAAGAATTATAACCCGGCTGTCAAAAAACTTTTGACTAGAAACAGCTGACAAGATTGACTGCTTCCCTTTTTGGTTTCACAGAGTTACATTCTCAGATGGGGAAATGGTTTTCCAGGAACCCCTGAGGAGTGCTATGCATGACAGTTTAACTCTGAATTCAGTTTTAAGAACTTTTAGAAGGAAATTTCATTACAGGGCTGTTCCTGCCTTGATGATCAAGGATTATGTGGCTAGGCTTTTTTTCAGTGGAGGGAAAGTCAATCCTATTTTTTCAAAAGAAAACATTTAGGGAATGAAGAGGAAAATGCATTAGCAGGGGAATTGGCAATCCTAAATTTCATGACTATAAGGGTATAGTCATGATTTAGAAAAATGCCTTGCGTAAGTTGGAGGGGTTTCCTCAAACTTCACTCTTTTCCATCCCCTTTCCCCTCCCTGGCTGTAGGGTTCCTCTAGATGAGCGGTGTTTATTGTATACTTTTCTTTGGCTAAAGTGAAAGATGATTGTGTTTTTTGGATGGAAATTCATGTGTTTTCTATTATTCTACATGTTTAATTTAGCTCATGGATAGAAGCCCAATAACTGAACAAGGGTACATTATAAACCAATTTCTTTCCAAGATCTTGAGCTCCAAGGCACGTGTAGGTGAGATACAACAGAAATAATACTTTCATTTTTTGTTAATTCAGTTTAAATTTTTTGCTATATATTAAAAGCTGTTTTAATATAAAATTTACTTTGTAGCAGCTCCAGAATGTAAATCTTTATGTATAACTGATCAATGGAATTCCAATTCACAGCAGGACAAAAATACCACCGGAAAAAAATATTACTTTAATGAAATACTTTAGTGGAAGCAAAAAGTATTATTAGGGCAGATACAAAGGAAATTCCAATAGGCAGTGAAGATTGTGTGAGTCTGACCATTTTCACATGTAAAGAAAAGATACAAACTTGATTGTACATTAAGAGGAAAGATGTGGAAGTTTGAGAAAGGGTGCTTATTTTTTTAACAATAGATATTAAGCACATGTATGGTTTTGTGCTAAATCTTTTTACTGGTGATTACTTAGATTGTTTAAACTTCCTTTGGGAAAAAAAATTGCATAGGAAAAAAATGAAAATATTTAAGTTCTTAATACCTCAGTGTATGTTGGAAAACCATCCTTCTTTCTGTAATAATAAATGAAGTGCAGTGCACTAGATTGCATTTTTAATGCTTCAAGAACATTACTTTGCAATGAATGTGCTTCAGAAAAACAGTTTTGCTGTGTATTTTATTGGCTGAGTTAACACAACAAATACTATAAATCCAGTAATTACTAATTGCCTCCTCCATTATAATGTAAGAAATGAATCATAAACCTTTTATTACTTTAACGATGGACTACAGGAAGGATTAATCTTCCAGTGAAGCATTTTTCATATTTACCTGGTTCCTTCTGTTATACTGTACTCATTTTCTCTTCCCATTCTTCCTTCCTATTTGATGCTCTGTAGTGGCCCCTACTGGGAAAGACATGATGGAAACCTAGCAGCAGCCTTGGCATCTGTAGATGGATCTATTTAGCTGTTGGTGGTTTAGCAATTACCCCTTGGTGGAGAGAGGAAATGAAATTAGGAGGCAATTCTAGGCAACCTTTTCCCATCCACTGTTCTAGTTGTGGCATGCACACTTCTGCTAACTCTGTAATGCACCATCTCAGGGTGCCTGAAAGTTTATATAAGGATGAACCTGACAAAGGGAAACTGAGGAGCATGAAGTATCAAATGAATGAACACTATTACCAGTCAAATATTTGTGTAGATTTGTGTTGAGACACTGACATAGTTATTCACATGGATTAAATTTCTCTCCATAAAGTGAGATTTGTCTTTAAATCTGGAGATTGCTCTTGCTTTTGAGATGTTTACAACAGAGTTCTGAATGACTTTTTCTTGTCTCTTACCATTACCATTATTATTACCATCCTCATCATTACATTTTTGTATTATGATATCATTGTGAATCCCTACCTGAGATTGGACCCTTGTTGGTAGGAAATGCACATGAAGTGGCAGCTCCTAGTCCAGAAAGTTATGAGTGTAGGGGAGAGGGAAGAAGTGGTTTACTTTTCTGTTAAACCAGTGGCTGAATGAGGCAGAGGGCTAAGATCTTGTCTAGTTACAAGGCCTGTCTGTTCTGTGCTGTCTCCTTACAAGCCCAAACACCTCTATGAAACCTTTCTCATTACTCATTCTGTGCACAGGATGCTATCCAACATATACAGTCCAAATGGTCCTCTTCAGGAGAAAAATTTACTTGTAAGCATTTTATCTGTTTCAAAACTGGGCTCAGTTGTGAGAGTAATAGGTCACTTGAGGCAAAGGACTATGTTTTGAGGGAGGAATAAATCTTGCGCACCTTGAGGCCTCCTTCTTTCTTTCTACCATGGTAACACAGCCTTAACCCTGTAATGCCTTGTACATACCAAGATAAGAACAGGTGGTGTAACGGTCTGAAGTGTAAGTGGGACTTTTTCTTCATACTCACTTTTAATCTTGATTGATCAGTGAAAATCACCAACAACTATCCTGAAACTGGTGGGTTTGCAGCATTTTGCAACTAAAAGTTGACACACGATCTCTAGTAAAGGACCCAGTTGTGGAAACAGAAAATGCTATGAGAAGTAAATAGAAAACTCCAAGAAAGCAAAGGTTAAAATCTTGAGTTCCCTTAAGAGAACTGACTTAGGGATGTTTTTTTCCCTCTCTGTAAATACAAAAAATGTGTAATAAAACAAATTAGTTTGAACAACTTAGTTTTGTGACATCTATTGTCAACATATGACGAGGATAGAAGCCATAGAGAACACCACCAAGAGGTGCATAGTGCTCTGGAGACTTTACAGTCCTGGTTTCTGGAAATTTCTTCATACAGGATCCATATTTTCCTCTCATCTTTCTGGATATAAATGGTCCACATACATAAATAAACACATGAATTTATTAAAGACTGAGTTCTTGAAGCCTGATGAGGTGCAACAGGAATAGCCATGCATCATGAAGCTGGGTAGGAGGATAGGATTACAACATGAACAGTGTTCAGCAACTACAAGGAAAAAGTCCTCCAGAAAGCTCAGTTTACTGCTTCCATTGTTGTACTGTACCTGTGTTTGAAGCTGCACATGTAAATAGAGCAAATATTTTCATCCCTCGTGACCTTTTTAGTCTGCGAGGGTGTCCCCATTTTCCCCCTTGAAATATCAATACCAACTTCTACTTTCTTTTGGATGCCATACTATTTCAAATCACTTGATAGAATGATAGATAATATAATATGAGATAGTATGACCAGAGCAGCTGTATTGTTTGCATTATAGAGTGAATCACCAGTATGTACATGTTTTGATTTAAACTCAAACCCTATTCCTTTTTGTATTTCAATGACTGAGCTTAAGTGGACAGCTTAATTTTTCTTTATATATATTTATAGCTGAAAAGTCAAACAACAGGATGCATCAGTAGAAAAATTCCTCATTAGCATCCAGCTACAATGTGTTAGATTACACACTCAGAAAAAAATAATTTTATGCTAAATTTTTTATCTTATATTGGTTGTCTGTGCTGGCAGCAGGGGTTTGCAAGGTTTTTGCCTCCATGAGAAGAGGCTGGGGTTGCCTTCTGCTGAAGAACTGGTTGCAGCAGCCCCATCACAGGACACAGGTACACCCATCAGCCAAACTGGTGCTCTGGGTAAGTGCCAAGTGTGCAGGGGCAGCAAGTGTGGCACAGAGGGAGGAAGAGCAGAGAACAAAAAGAGTGATAATAAGCAGGGGGAACACCAAGGTCAGGAGGAGGAGGAAAAGAAGAAAGATGAGGTACTCTATAGTATACTATATATATATATATATATATATATATACCATACTGCAGCCTATGGAGAGGACTATGGCAGAGCAGGTATGTGCTTCCTGAAGGAGCTCTGACCTGTGGAAAAGTATGCACCTAGGAGCAAGGGGAAGAATGTGAGAGGGAAGGAGCATTGACAGAAACCTTTACATTGCCTTGCCCTTTCAATGTTTTCCAGTTCCTTTCTAATTTTAAGATCTGAGAATAATATAGAACATTTGTTTATCAAGTTTCAAAACAGTGTAATCACATGTAGAAATACAGTGACATTCATTTTGAGAGGAGTTAAGTGATATAGCCCTTGGAGTGACATGACTGGAGACAGACCGTGGGGCTTCTAATGCTTCTTTGTTAGTTTTATGCTCCAGGTTAAGTCCTCTTTGACACTGAAATGCTTCAAAGCTCCTAACTGTCAGATATCTTTTTGCTGTTTTTCCAAATCCTATTGCTGAATGCATTTTTCCTACTTTTGGTCATTTCATGTTTAGCCTCTGTGAACCCCGGATCACAGGAGTCATTGCTTTGTATTTTACTTTGTCTATGCTATACCAGCAGCTCTCCACAAAATCTAGCATTCAGAAATGACAAATCAGTCTGCTGCATAGCCATGAGAATGAGTGTAACTGGAAGGAGGGAAGGGAAGCAAAAAGCTTCTTACTTGCTGTAGGACTTCTGATCTCATGAGATATCACTTTTACAGACTTTTTCTCCATACCACAAGTGTCTGAAATATTTCCTAAAGAAGAATTTCACTTCCCTCAAACTGAAATTTTCACTTGACTCTGGAAAGCAACACTCTTTTTATTTTTAAATTGTATATTCTAAGGACATAAAATGCAAAAAAGCCCAAGCTCCAATGTTGTTGGTTAAGGAAATTGAGGAGAGAAAAGAAATATATTGAAATATATTGTTTAATACTAAATTCATTCCTAGTTCAAATCAAAAGAGAGCTCTGGATAATCTAGATGTTCTGCCTGATCTGTAAAGTACAGTGTTAACTACAATGACAGCTCTTTAAAGAAGCTTTATATAAGTCACTCATCTTCCCCATCACAACATCTTACAACTGTCCCTAATAGTTGACCATTTATTTCAGACTTTCATTTCTTATGTAAATACTAGCTGGTGTAGAGGAGTTTGAATAAATGTAAGTAAATAGATATATTTGTGTATATTTTTTATATATTGCAGAAGCACAGAATATGCTGAATTGGAAGGGACCCACAAGGACTGACTCCAACTCCTAGTCCTGTACAAGACATCCCTGAGAATCACATCATGATATAAAAGCCACATGTGAGCAAGAAACAACCAATGTAAATTTTATGCATGTCTAGCTAAGGTTATAATACCAGCTCTAGCACTTTCTCAGGACAAAGGTTAATGAAAGAAACGGTGATAAAGTACTATTGCCTGTCATAGCTACAAGAAAAGAGAAAAGAAAAGAAAAAAAGAAAAGAAAAGAAAAGAAAAAGAAAAGAAAAAAAGAAAAGAAAAGAAAAGAAAAGAAAAGAAAAGAAAAGAAAAGAAAAGAAAAGAAAAGAAAAGAAAAGAAAAGAAAAGAAAAGAAAAGAAAAGAAAAGAAAAGAAAAGAAAAGAAAAGAAAAGAAAAGAAAAGAAAAGAAAAGAAAAAGAAAATAAGTGATTGTTAATTAAAAGAATTTTGCCTTAGAATCAAAGAGGCAGTGGATGAAAAAATCTGCAGAAATTATCTAAGGCCGCCTCAACCTTAGCATTTATTATTCAACACCTCACTCATTGCCCTGATTATAAATATTTAATCACTCAACAACTGTAAGTGCTTGTGTCTTCCTGGAGGACCTGCAAGCATTAGGAAATAAAGGGATGGGGGGAACAGGGAGGAGGGGGGACTAGAAAGGCAGAGAGCCTAAAAGATGTGTAGAGATTATGCAGGGACAAGTGAAAAGGTGTGAAGGACGGCACTGAACTGGGCCTTTGTAATCAGGTTGCACGAACACCTGAACGCTAATTCATTTTGTTTCTATTCACTGGACTTCAAAGCCATATTTTCTTTATTGTGTGGCAGTCTCTGACAGAGGGTGCCCTTGGAGAACAGGCAGAAAATGTTCTTAATGAAAGCAGAGCCCCAAGCAGTGAGAGGTGCCATCCGTGTACCCTCCTTTGTCTGTCACAAAAAAAGCAGGCAAGCTTGGCAGGCTTTTGGGCCTATCAATAATGCATGAGAAGAATAACATCCACCCTGATGCCAGGAGAAGGGAACGGCAGAGGAGAGGGTTGTGTTACACCACCCTGAAAGTGCATTCGCTTCCTATCCATCCTCCCTCTCCATACAGAACACATGCTTCTGGAGTACAGGTCCATGATGTATGGCTTACATGCTCTCTGAAGGGATGGTGTCGCTTTCTGTGCCTGTACGGGTTATGCAGATTTCCATCACTGCTGATGAGGTGCTGCGAGTATGCTGCTTCAGCCTGGAATCCTGTCAGATTAGTTGTAAGACTTAGTTTAATATTATGGGGGGAAAGACCTTAAAACATTAGTGGAGGGGGGAACCATCTTTGCTTCTTCATACTTGGCAGTTTGGAGGGTCCCCAAAAGCACTGGAAAGAAAAATAAATACCTTAAGAGGACCAAGTTTTGAATATGCTGTCATGTAAGAATGAGGAACTTCCAAACCCTCAACACATTCAAAGGTATAGCATAAAATTAAGGATACACACTGCAAATTATAATTCTTTTATAGCTTTTCTCCTGTAAGAAGAGCTGCACCCTTGAGGGCTTATTTCTTTTAGACATTATTGTGTACTTTTCATAATTTCTTGTATAAACATGTCCTCTACAAGCACAGCCACCACTTATTTGGCAAAGTGCTCCAAGGTCTGTACTTTCTTCTCAGACATTTCAGGCTAGAGTGTGGGCATTATGCAGCTTGTCCCAGATAGTTGTGGGGCAGATTTTCCAAGAGATTTTTCCTAAAGCACAGATGAGAGTTAACTTGCAGGGTTTGCTCAGCTTGGTTTGGTCAAAGGACTATTCCTGATGCCTGCAGAAATGCTTCAGCCTGTAGGTCTGAACGTGAGGCTTTGGTGGCAATGGTGATCCAAGATCTCTTGTGTCCAAGGGTTACTGGGAAGGGCTGAGAATGCAGTTAAGTTTAGAGTATCACCCTTATAAAATCTTCATTGGAAAAAGTGAACTAACTGGGCAAGCAATGGGTGGATTTGAGAATGTAATTGTTCCCTGCATAGGTAAAAGGATTGAACAAGGCATACTGTTCCTGGTGGAATTATCTGGCACGCAGCCTCACCATCCTGATTCCAACAGCTCTACTGCACAGATCAGTCTGCTCCTGCATGTTAGAGCTGCTGAGACATTTGCTACAATGAAGTTCAATGACCAAGCAAAAGTCTCAGGGGAGCAAGATAAGTTTGAGGCTTCCAAATGCAAATGTTTGTACTCTACATTCTAGTGCAGGTGGACGCTGCCCAGAATGTCCAGAAGTTGTGAGTGGTCTTAGGACAAGACCAAGACAGCAGGTGTGGAAAAATAAGTAAGATGCCAAGGCAGCAAAGAAAAAAAAAATCCACAAACTTCACTTTAATTAATGAAATAAATTAATTCTTTTAGCAGGATCTAACATTTTTGTGACTTCACTGTGAGGGACCACAGGGATCTGCAATGAGAGTTCTGAGATACTATTTTGAAGGGATTAATATTATCTTCTTCAACATAGATAAATAGGAGACTACTAAAGTTAGGGTGCATCAGCAAAGTGGAACCTTCATCTCAAAGTGGAAGATCCATTTCAAATTCACATTTGAAACATACACTGCAAGAGAAAGACTGTCCATAAAATAATAGGGCCTCCCTCTTAAACAATCTGCTTCCTTTAAAATGTTTTTTTGGACAAATGCATTTTGATAGACTAACAGTAAATGGAAATGTATAGCTACTATGGAACTCAGTTATGGTGGGTGTCTGAATCTGAACTGGAGCTTGTGGTGATTGTAGGTAATCTTTCAATTATAGCACTCAAACTCCTTCTCTGTGCTATGAAGCACTGAAAGGCTGGCTTGCTAGGCCTCTCTTTTCACAGAAACACCCAGGGATGGGAGCCCACTGCCAGACTTGAGAGTAGCATGGATATGACATAATTCCCTTTGCTTATGGCTCTCCAGACCTCACAGCATTCCTGAGAGATTCAGATATGCTGTGTGTCCTTCTCTGTCATTTCAGGCATTGTTACCTGCTTAGAAAGCTAACCCACAACCTGTAAATCTTGTTGCAATAATGAAGGTTGGCACTGCCTGTTGGCGCCGCCTCCTCCTCCTCCTCCTCTCTTTCTCCTTCTCTCTGTGCCTGGGGTTGGCCACAGCCAGAGCTAAGAGCATGCTTGTGCTGTGGTGCCAAGCAGCCTCAGGCTTCTGCCAAGCAACTGCCTGTTTTGTTTTTGGCTGCTGTGTGTAAAATGGCAGATCTAATGAGACATTGTGGAGCAGCTGGTTTTGGCTGTTCCTCTGGCACAACTAATTATAGCCACAAGTTGGGGTGTGAACCATTTGTTCCTCAAAGACTGTTTTCACCCAAGTGAACTCCTTTGAAAATTCCTTAGTGGGAGCAATTTCCAGGTCCCAGGTCCAGTGCTTCACTTGTGCCAGACTCTACTCTTTGTCCTCCCATCTCACTGCGTTTTCCTTCTTGGATACATCAGTGATCCAAAGCCCCACCAGTGCTTAAGCAAGTAACTGAGTCAGAGTGAGAGCCTTTTGAAAAGGCCCTCCCAAACTCTGCAAGGTTGGAGACTCAGAGGGACAGACATTCCCCCTCTGCCTTCTGCATAATGTGGATCCCAAAATGTCAGCTCATGGATCACCCCACCCATGCTGCATGAAGGTGTTAGTGGTGCCTGCTCTCTAAAAAAGACATAAGCCATAAACCTACTAAAGGAAGACTGTAGTTCTAGCTTTGAATATGAAAATAAAATTGACACTAAGGGGTCTGTTCTTCCCTTGGTTTATGCAGATGAGTAATGCTAATGGAACCTACAGATATGGACATTGAGGAAAAGCTTATTTTGCTTAGAATTAATAACCATCAAACTTTTTTTTTTTTATATTACTATGTTCAAGCTGCAGTCCAATACCAAGCACTCTGAACTGAACTGAAAAAAATGTCATAATTGGTATAATTCTTCGTGCTTCTTCCACCTGTCTTTGCTTTGCTCTCTCTTGTTTGTTTTTTTTCAGAAACGAAGATGATTTGTGCAATGCAGTTTTTTTGATAAGGATTAAATAAAAAAAAATTGCCACATTTACTGTATTTTTCTTAGTAAGATCAGTGCACAATGTGTCATCTTACTCTCTTCTCCTTGGAGAGATAAAAAGTGACTCATTGCCTTGCTTTACTTTAATATTTTAGATATATGAAAAGACAGAGACAGTAACAAGAGACTCAGTGAACAGGAATATGAATGCTGGAGGTGGGGGAAGGAGGTTTGGAATTATACATAAAGAGGAGAAGTTGAAGTGAAATAATGTTGTGGAGAATAAGCATGCTTGCTTTTGATGGAGGAGGTAGAGACAAGTGCATTTCTGTTTACTTAATTAGCATGTGGAATACTTTGGAATAAGTTATATGCATTTTGATCCCATATGAGTTATTATAATAGCTTGCCAACATAAAAACATTTGAAAATGCCAAACAGTGTAGTGAATCTTTAAAAGAGCCTGTTTGCAATCAATGGTTGTTTTATGTTCCTATTAGAGAATGGAATGATATATGGCTCTGCTGCGTGATATACTACACCCCAGTTTACTGAATTTATCAGAGAAACAAACAAGACCACAATGACTCACAAGTGCTGAGGGTAGTGGAGACCTGTGTGGGCTCCCAATAGTTTAGTTAATCCTTCATAGCATATTGTATGCTGAAACACACTATCATCTTTTAACTCCCTACTTCTCAGTCATTACATAATAACCCTTTTAACATACATTATTGAAAAATCTCTGCTATGGACCATCATTTTAGTGAATTTCATTAAATCCCCATGATGGAAACTAAGGTATTATAACACGTGCACTTGTATTGCAATGGTCTTGCTGTAGCTGAGAGTTGGATTCCTTATTATGTTCAAACAAACTGTCCTGAGAAAATAATTTAGTGAGAAATGAACTTAGAGAACTAAAAGCATTTAGATCTGAACAAATTACTGAGCAAAATTGCCTTGCCATGAAATATTAGACTCATTGTCAAAGATGTTTAGTCTACTCTGGGTGTTTGATCTATAAGGGTTCTATTCAAAGCTAATTTCCTTTTCCCTGGTTTTGGCCACAGAGACTCCATGAGGCTTCTACAACTTGGCTCTTAGAGATCCCTCAGCTTGGTTTTAGAGCCAAATGTTTCTGGGCACTCGTCCGGAGAAGCTTTGGCTCACGGCTTTGGCAAGAGCCACCGACTCTAGAGCTGAGCAAAAAAGTTGTCATGCTTACCTTCATGCCCTTATTTAGGGGAGCCATTGACTGATAACATCAACTCTGCTCTGTCCCTTGTCCCAGAGGGGAACAGTGATATCACAGAGAGCAGAGTCCACCCAGGCAGGCTGACAGCACCATTAGGGCATGCACAAATGACTTCCTTATGCTTGTCTGTACTCTGCTAGAAATATTGGAGGGGTCTCTGGCACAAGGATTTGTCACAACTTACTATGGATCTACTTGTATCTACAAATTGACTGGCATGCTAACAGATGGTCTTTCTTCTGTGCATTTATCTTGCTTAAATATGGCACTGTCCCTGATGCTGAATGGCTGCTGGCTTCCACCCCAGAGGTGGCTGCATTTCAGTGTCAGATGAGGGAATAAAATGCTCTAGGTCCCTTAGGGAGGAAAGAAGAACTGTACAAAAATCATGTGTTGCTCATGCAGTACTTGCACAATTTCTGGATGCTTTTAATGTTGATTTTCTGGTAGACCCTTATACTTCTGGGATGGTAGAAGATATGTTCATATGCTGTGGTCTGGAACCCCTATGCACCAAAACAAGGAACAAATATGACTTCAAAAGAGATCCCAGGCAGAGGCAGAAAAGAAATGCCATTCTGTCTCTAAGGTGACCTCTATCAAGTTGTACTAACAAGGCTAATACCATATGATGATGCTACAAAATGGAACTTTTTTCTCAGAGTAAATAAATGACTTTTGCTGAAACTTATCATAACACCAATCTCTAGGCCTCAAAGTCCCAGAGATGCAGCAAGAGTGCCCACTGCCTAGTAGACACAGACAGGTGGCCCTTTCTACTGAAATGTGGAAATGTACAATTCCTTCTCAAGAAAAGCTGTTGTCAGACAAGTGGCACTGCATCCTCCTTTTGCTTTTTATGTCTTCCAGCTTCTCCTACATGTGAAGAGTCATTTTGGCTTTTTGGTGCACCATGCCTCTCAAAACACTTGCCACACCAGTTTGATCTAACTGCCCACAGCTCATTGCCTTGGGCAATGCACCACAGCTGATTCTACAAGAAGCCCTGGCCCATGATCCCTGAACAGCCTGTATGTTGGGGCAGCACCTGCTTGAGGAGTCCAATTCCTGTCTCCTCTGACCTTATGCAGAGACTGTCTGCTTCTTAATCCAGGTGCATCCCCATGTGCAAAGCTCCCGGGTTCCAAGACTGTGAGCAGCTTGTCACTTGATACATCTGATTACCATAGTCGTAATAGACTTTACATAACACCTCTACATACATGTTGACACCTCACATGATAGTCAGAGAATTTCCCAGACACCCTTTGCAATGTAATGTGGCACCAAATTCATCAAAGCTGGCTGAGGGAAACATAAATCATATTTCCAAACCCAACTCAGGGCATTTGAGCTGCATGATCTCCCCATAGGATAGCCAATTTCCAGATGCTACTGACCTTCCTTTCTGTTTTTCCATCCCTGTTTTAATATGACTGAGCAAATCCTTAGAGAAGACAGGCCCCCTGCATGCATATGTTCTAAATCAACTCAGCTTACCATATGTGGAGATTTCAACCCTACTGATTTTTTGGGCCAGATGCATCAGGTATGGGGACATGTGTCACCTCAAAGGAGACTTTGAGTGTCAAAACCACCCATACATGTTTGCTCCATCATTCTTCTACAACAACAATTCTGCAAATCATACGCAATATAAATAAAGAATATTGTCCTTTCTTCATCTGGCAACCTTCTTTCAGTCTGTCCTGAAAGGACACTACATAGTCTTAAGCTGTTGGTTTCAGTTTTATTTTCTATTTAGAAAGTATTTTATCAACTCTGCGAAGGATTGTGGTGTATGTATGCATTCTTAAATATCAACCATGCCTTAGCTTTTCCCATTATTTTCCTACATAGCTCCCTTCTGATAATTTATTTATTTGTTACTCCAGATGATATATTTTCTTACCAATTTTCCAGGACCTAAACCAATAATTCCATTAGTGTGGAAGACCACAATTATGTAAAAAAAGACTATAACTTCATTACATGATATTCCGTGAAATTATTTTTTGTGCCTTTGGTACACCTTTGGTCTTTGTTTGCTTCTATGCTGTATGAGCTCATATTAAGTTTTAATTGCCAGCTACTACTTCTAGATCTTTCTTCTGGATCATTCCTCAGAAGACTTTATATCGCTCAGATTATTTCTCATCTATATTTCTTGTATCCATCTGTTGTGCTGTACATTGAAATGACTGGAAATTTCTTTTAACTACTCTTTAGTCATGCTATTATAATTAAATCTAAGTCTTTATTCATTTTCTTTACATCTCCTGCACATTTACCATCATTCACTGACTTTGTCAGTATGTTGCTTACTCTGTATTTGAGTTTAATAATGAAGATATTATGGTGGACCAAAGACTGCTCTCTCTGGTGCCCTGGTAGGCATCTCTCCTCGATCATTATGCTGTGGTTTGTCATTACCCTTTCATTGCAGTATTGTTTACCTATTTATCCATTAATGTTTGTTTTCAATCCACATAACACCGTTCTCCTCTAAGATAACTTCAATTAAGTTTTTAAGTAAGGTTTTGTCAAACACTGTATCAAATACTTTTCTGAAATTCAAATACATTACATGTGCCACTTTCTCTTCATCCGGTAATTTTGCTGCTTTGTCCAAATGGCCAAGGTTGTCTAGCAGATTAAGGAATTTTTCAAAAGATTCAGCCATGTAGTCCATGTTCATGCAATTTGCATATATTAAAAATATAGCAATATTTTTGTGACCAAAAATATATTGCAAAGGTAAATCAAAGTAGTTGCTTCTTTACCCCTTTATTTGCACCAGTTTCCAATACTTAGAGGAGAATCCTCTAAACTTCTACGATGAACTATACATGCACACACTTGCAGATGAAAACTCAAAAGACACATTAGAAAAATTGGAATAATTTTACCATACTACTGGCTTTTGATTATTGAAAGAATATCCAAAGGTAGAACTTTTGCTGCTTAAAATTGAAATGCCTTGAAGAAGTGTTAGTGGAAAGTAGCTTGCACAAAGGAAACCTCTGATGACATACTCATTGTTACAATTTCTTATATTCAATGACTGTGGTTCTGTTGTTGGTTGAGTGATTACAGAATTTTTTTAAAAAACATTTTTAGAAGATTTTAAAATTTTATTTTAGTGTCAATCCAGAATTCTAACAAACTAATTAGTTCATTCAATGATAATTGGTTTAAAGAACATTTCTATATTTGAAAATAGTTTTTATTTTCTTCAGTCTACATTTTTTCCCTAACCCTTCGTCAAATATTTTTAGAATGATTATAGCACAATATATTGGTTATCTAAGATGATCTGTCATTCACTTTGTTTTGGATTCTTGGCAGAATGGAAAAAGGAGAAACTTTTCTTTACTGCCTTCTTTTTCTTAAGATGGAGAAACTCAAGTGTCCTGTATAAAAGATGTGGTCAATATCAGAATACCATGATATGAAGCCTGACTTTTACCAGGTATTAAAACCATGTGCTTGTCTTTAGCCCATTAAGAAAAACAACCAGGAAATTGGCAAGCCCATATTATGAGGAGTTTATTTGGTGGGGTTCTACTGTCTGTCCATCTACCCATTTATCCATTCATCTGAAACTCTAAAGTGTCTTTTTCAGCACTTAGAAGCAGCTGAGTTTCTTTTCTTTTCTTGCGCTGCATATGATTAGGGCTAAGAAAAACATGTAGTGCTAAAGTGGCAGTACAGACTCAGAGGAAAACCTGTCTCTGAAGAGCTGTCATGTACCATTTTGTCCAGGCTGCTCATCTAAACTCATGGAGCTAAATTTATTCCTGTTATAACTTCATGTCTTTATTACAATTTTGGCCCCTTTTGCCTTCTTTCCACTCCAGAGGAAGCATTACTTCCCAGGGCATGAAGGATCACTGCAGTATCTACTCTGATCTACTTTTTTGTGTGGTCTTGAGAACTTCTACAGCTTGTAAGAAAATACCTTGTAGCCAGAGAACCCATGTAGAACTTATGGAATCGTTAAGGTTGAGCACCAGATTTTACAAGTGACCAGAATGCTCATTGGTGACATACAATCCATACACTAGATAAATTTTCAGCTTGCAGCTGGACAGTTATGAGATTCTGGGTTATCTGCAGTGAGTGATTCAGCTGAAGAGATGCATAATATTAACCATAGATCTGAGCAAGTTGAAACATGTTGAATTTTGAAATTTATCAATAATAAATGGGCTTATTTACTTTTCTTTAAAATATTTACCCTATTTTCACGCTGAACCAGAATGCTGTGATTAAAACCACAGAAAATAACTGACATTCCACTGCACCTTGTAGAAATTATAAAACCTCTTAGCAATATTTGGGATACACAGTGATCTAGTAAATCCACAATTCAAACCTATAGATAAGAAAAAGAACTCTTGGAAGAACTGCAATAATAGTGAGTGCCATGTGAGGAAATGAACGGAAGGTAAGATTTTCAATGCCGCTTCAGTAATTCTGCAGTTTTGCAAATCTCAGCCAATTAATAACAGAAATGTGAATACATTTTTGATTCAAATAAGAATAAAAAGAAAATTAATATTTTGCTATGTTTTTAAGGAAAAAAAATGGTAATAGAGCATATTTAGAAATCTTTTACATTCATTAAGAAAAGCAAGAAAACTTCAGACTTTTAGATAAGGGTGTTACTGTGCATTCCTAGGGAAGTACTCAGCACTGTCTTTCATTTATCAAGGACCAAATGTTGCCACTGTCACTCTCACTGAGAACTACCTTATTCCACAAGTGATCTGTTTGACTCAGTGTCAGAATTTGCCTTTAATTAAGGATGTTCTTGTGATTAAAGCACAAGGTGCATATCAAGACACTTGTCTTTTCTGGGCTTGTGTAAATCGGAAAATACTTCCAAACCAAATGTTAAAGTCTCATATTAATGCAGGATGCCTCCCTTCTCTAATACCAAAACCAAAAATACAAAGACTCTGATTTCTGAGGACCATAGCATTTCCCAGTGAGTTAAACTCCAAGAGGCAAGTACTGGGCTGTGTGTACATGCATCATCATTTGTCACTTGAGAGTAATCTCAAGACCTTAAGTACCAGAAACACAGGGTGCTGGCTGAAGTGATAGAATGGAAATAGTTTTGAGAAAGTAACTGATCACATATAAGAAGATGGCATAATTCCAGACCCCAGATTAATGGAAAACTGCAAAAATACATATTCATGATCACTTGTGTCTCTTTGTTCAATGGTACTAATAGGTATGTTTTGAAATATATTCCTCTGTACTTTGTTGAACTGTCTGCATATCCAGTACTGTATTCAGTCACTATCACTTTAGGACAGAAACTGGGATTTGGGTCTGAAATTATACAGTTCAAGTATGAAAAAACTGTAGGCACAACTGAGACTGACAGTATAATAGAACAAATAATAATTCCATTTTTTGTTGTTTACATATACTCTTAATTAATGTAAACAGTACAAAAAGTAATATGAACAGTATAAAATTATATAAACAGTAGTCCTAGTAAGTTGATTCTCCTTAACAGGCATTCCTGAACAGAATTTCTCCTAGCAAATAGCTGTTCTTTGCATCACATAGGGATTTCCCCCCTGCTCAGAATATGCCAACTCCTAGCTGCAGCTTCAGCCAGCAGCATTTTCTACTGCAGATGAAAATGGTGAAACCTGAAAAGGTGCTGGAAGTGTTTAAAACATCCCTGTAAGCCAGAAAATTGATTTGAGATCATAGAGCTAGGCAAATCTGCCTAAAATGTAAATTGAAAGATAACATGCATGAGCAAGAGACACCATGCTTTATGTGCTGAGAGAATGTAGTTTGTCTTATGTGGATCATTCTAGGGGCTGATTAATGACTTTGACTTTTCAGTCACAGGATCCATTTCTAAAACCAACAGAAGTATTAGGTGATCGTTGATTCTCCCCTTGGCTGATGGTAGTGATTATCAAATATTAGCATGCTGTCAGTCTCTATTTAAAGCTCTTCAAGAATGAATTAAACATGGAAACTAAATAACCTTGAACCCTCCTTCAAGATCCCATTATGATACAGTAGCACATGAGCTACAGGTAAACACTGTGCATGCCATGAAATGAAGAGATTCAGTATTCCATGCTAAGTCACATTCCAGAGGAATTAAATAATTGACAGGTGAGTGGGAGGAAGGGAAGGGAAAAATAGCCATAAACATACAGGGAGTAAAATTTAAAAACACTAGTACATTCAAGTAATAGGATATACTGATGGGTATCTTCAGTCTCACATGCTGTTATGAGTACTACTGTTGTGTAGATTTAATTGACCCTATTTGACTGTTGTTTATTCAGTTGAGTCTGTAGGTGTCTAACCATAGATCTTACATATTTAATTGGTTAATTTATAGCTGAAGTTGCAGAGGTACTTTTCTAAACAGTATTTCTGGTATCTGTTTCCTTCCTCAATACATTACAGAAAGACTAATAGACAGTTAATAAAAAAAATCTTTCAAAAACACAAATGGGAATTAAGTGTCCAAAACCTATTGACTCAGAACAGAATTTATGTTAATAGCACACCACTGGAATCTTGAAAATTTGCTTCTGAAACAGCCCTATCATTCAAAGCCGTCTCTTGAATAAAGTAGGGGCCACTCATATGAGATAGGTATTGGCCCAAGTTTGTAGTAAAGTTGATGCATCAAAGCTACATTTTGCCACATTTCTGGAAAATACATGCATGCATAAAATTTTGCTTAATACAGAGATAAAACCAGAAGGAAAATGGTAGTGCTGGTGTTGATCTGTACAGTTGTTTTTTTTCCTCCACATTTGCTTTCTTTCATCGGAGTTTTGCATGTATGCACTTGACTAGGGATTAATAGGTTTGTTAACTGAGCCAGGCTGGAGATCTGGAGAGGGAGAGAGAGGGGAGGGAAAAGAAAAAAAAATAAGAAAGGGAGAAAGAAAGAAAAACAGCCTGCAGACAACTTGAACAAGCGAATTTTCTTGGCTCTAGCTTTGAAGATAAAGCAGTGCCCTAGGGACTGTGGTAAATATAAGCTCTCGATTAGGCATCAGGCACAAACTGACCAGCCTCCAATCAGATTTGTTCTAAAGCGTTTCATTGGAGCAGCAATGTGTAGATATCTTTGTCATTTTAAAGTCACACTGCTTTTTTTTTTTTTTTTTTTTTTTTTTTTTTCAGTTCAGGAGAATGCAACTTTGATCAGAAACTTTAGCTCAAATGATGCTTATTTACATTGGCTATTTTATTATACCATAGATGCATTTCACTGTCTATATGTGAACTAATTATTGCGCTTTATTGCCATTTGACTTCATGAAATCCCTCTGAATTCCTCATTAAACAGGGCTGTGTCTGAAGCAAAGAACGCTACTGCAGCAAACATTCACTTTTGACTATCCCTTCTTTCTGCTGTGATTTTCATATGGCACCATAGTCTTCTCAGCTGGGAGGCTGCTGACAGCAGCAGAATTTCTGTCCTGAGACAGAGATCCTGGAACCTACAAAAAGGCCTTGAGGAAACTAGAGGCTTGATCCCAGTTTAACAGGAACTCAGCTTAACATGAGGGACCAGTGACCTAATGGCCTAAAGAGCCTGATCCTTCCCTATCATTTTGAGCTTCTGGAGACAAGACTGAGTCAGAGGAGAATGAACATACAAGCCTATTTTCCAGCAGCAGGAAAAGAGTGAGAAATGCTGACTAACTCTTGCTTAGCAGCTGTGTTGGGATGGAATTAAAAAACTTTTGTACACACAAAATTGTACCTTTATAATTATTGGGATCTTTCCATGTGAAATGCTTAAGATTCAACAATGCATTCATGCCCTCAGCCTGCACTGAAAGTCTGCTAAGTTAGGTCATATCACCTTGCATTTTCCATGAGTAAAGTGCATATATGAACAGAAGCCCCAGAGCCTAGTGAATGGCCAGTAACTTCTTAAGCCATTGCAATTTGATACCAAATCAGCCCCTGGCTGAGCTTGGCATCAGCTAAGCTGACCTGACCCTTCAGTTCTTATGTTGATCATTTTGGTAAGGCTTGAGCCCTTGTTCTGAGGATTTAGGAAAGTAATTAGTACCTAGAGAAGTACTGTATGACCAAATTATTTCAGATGGTCACTGCAACAGGGCTATTGAAATAATCCTTCATGGAAAATGCACAATGGGATGTGACAAGGCCTCATTTAAACTGTAAGTCTAAAGATTAAAACCCTGTTGTTTAGCATTTTCAGTCACATAATGGAGTTTTTTCTATGTACAGTACTTATCTTGTCTCTATCTCTGTAGTGTTTGAGCACCTCCCAGACTTTGATGTTTATCTCTCTCTGTGCAATTTAAAGTATTTCTACCTCTATTTTACAGAGTAACGAGAAGTGGGATAAGGTCCAAGGTCACACAGGAAGAGCGAAGCTTAGGAAGGAATAGAATGGTGACCCAGACATAGCATACCATCCTTTAGCCCTTCTTGTCCCTTGGTTTTCCTGCACAGAATTTGAGACTGTTGCTGAGTTTCTCCCTGGGACTGATCACTAGAATGGACAGGAAGATATTTGTTTAATACTTCATAGCAGGGAAGAGAGGGGTTTGAGCGGTAAGCAACCTTATCATGGAGTTCATCAAAAAACACATCAAGGTTTAATTGTTTTTCAACTTAAAAACCCAGACAATCCATGCACTTTAAAATTTGTAATTATGTTACAAATCATAAGGAGATACACAAGGGGGGAAAATACTTTAAAGGTACATGGAAAGGAATTGCTTTTGTGTAATAAACAGCATATACTCAAGTAAATGAGGAAAATTTAAAAAAGAAAAAAACAACAAAATACCTTTAAAAATGTCTTTAAAAGCTATAATGTAAGAGTTTCTGAGGATTTTTTTTTTTAATACAAACAAAAAAAGTTTCAGTCTTCCTTCTTTTTAACCTGTGCCAGCAGTGGTTGGTAATGTGCCATTCTGGCTTATCCCTTTGTGATCCTTTCCGTCACAATACCATGTAGTGTCAGAGATTATGGGGAAACAAAGATCTCTTTGTTTGCAGTGAAATAACAAAAGCAAAAGTAAATAAAAGGTTGATAGGTCCAAAAGATGATAAGAAGCCAAAGTCTTAAGAAGCACTGAATCAAGTGATACACTTATTGAGCACTCATGCTCATTCCGCTATCTTCCTCAAGACCCTGGATTCATTCCCACTATAATGTGCATATTCCACATTTGTACCTCCTGGTGCAGATTTTTGGGGTACTCTTAGCAGATTTTAAGCAAGAAAAGTCCTTGTTTTGAGTGCTTTTGATCTCATAAACTTTTGAATATAAATTAAAAAGATTGTGACAGAGCACAGAAATTATTGGCTTGAGACAAATTTTGGAATTTCAACCCAATTTTTTGAACTCAACTACAAAACAGAGCTTCTCCTTCAGTACAGATCTTACAAACTGGAAGTGGGTGCTCCCACATTTAATAGTGGTATGTAGTCTCTTGAATTAATTTTAATTTTCAATGTTGTAAGCCAGAGGAAAATCAAGTCCAGTATGTCTATCCTACACTCATTATTGACTCAGGCATAATTCATATTGGTTTGAATCAGTCTGAGTGGATATTTTTACTTATTACTCATCCCACAGTAATTTCTATCACTAACCTCTCCAAATATCAGTAATGAGAAAACCATCACAACAGTTTCTCTAGGCAGCATTCATGATTCTATGAATATTTTGCATTTTTCTAGTGCTTAATATTTCCAAATTCCATACACACTAGGATGACCAGATTCAAATTGCATGGTCAAACAGGGGTAGCTTTTGTATTGCTGCTCTATGTTCTGCATGCTGCATTGTTGCATTTCTGAATTTCTTTCCCCTTTCATTACCCTGTAGTCTTTAACACTGACAGTGAGAGAATCACTTCCATCTCTTTCTCTGTTCCACTGAATCATGTAAATTCCCCTTTGCTGTAGTAGATTATTATATATGCCTCAACAGTTAAATTGAATTTTGCCCCTCGGTTTTTTAATTCTCTGACTTCCCTTTAAAGGCCTTCTGGAGACCCCAAAATGCTCATCTCAAATGTCTATGGACCATCTTGCTCTCCATAAAGGGAAAGATTGACATAGTAATAGATGATCAGAGGAAACAAAAGTTTCCATCTCTTGTAGCTATGGCAATACTTTCCCAAGATCATTATTCCCATCTAGGAAGGTCATGAAATGCCTCATTTGAGAGGAACACCCTTTATAGGCATTAGAAGGTCTTTATTGTACCTCTTGTTCTCACCTATCTGTTCTTGGCATGGCTTTAGCTGTGGTTTACAGCAAAGATTGCTCAACACTTGAATACATATATCTACTCAAATTAAAACCTATCAGTGTATCAGTATGGGAAATTATTTCTAATGTGGAATTCTTCTGAAGAAGTCATAGGACAAATCAAAGAAATGTCCTACATAGGCTGATAACTGCAAAGCATTCAAGGAAGTTGTAGCCATAGATGAGTTTTGTGACTCATAGTGATGTTGCTGAGCCAAAGCCATTCAAAAGTATTCATTCAGCTGTGTTCATAGCTGCCTTCTCATTTGCCAAGTGGTTCTATCTAACCTTAAGCCTGGACACTGGAGCCATGCTTATAGGGAGGCAGGTAGCATGTCTGAGGCAAAGCTGAGGTCTGACATCTTTAGTGTGCTCAGTTCCATTCACAGCTGGGTTGTGCAGGTCATGTGTTGGAAAGGTTTTTGCGATAGAATACAGATACATAAGATACACAGCCACTCTGGCAGCCAGAGAACCAAGGAGTCTGTTTCTGTCTAGTTGACTGAATAAAGGATGTTTTATCTTCACATACTCCTGTCTCTTTTCCATGGCAAGGGGGACTTTAGTGATGGGGTCAAACAGCTGTCACATATTGCACAAACCTACAATGGGTAATGGATACAGTTATACTTCATGTAGATTAGTCACACCCAAAGAAAACTTGCTTTTAAAGTGGGAATGAAAAACAAAAACATTCTTTGGTCCCTTTTCTCTTTTTTTCTTGAATGACCAAAATGATCATATTAACATTGCACTTCCCAAAATAATGTGCTTATAATGCTTCTATAAATCCTGCCTGGTTTCCATTGTAAGCACGGGAAAATTAAAAATTATTTCAAGTAAATCAGGATAAGAACTAGGATTTGCAATGGATAAGAATCTGTCTAACACTTTGACAAAGAGTACAGTACTGTACACAAAGTGTAATGCAATATCTCCCTTATTTATTCCTGTTTTGCAGAAAGCAGAAACTGTTCTTGCCATGCATTACCCTTATTATGTTCCTTTTTGGGAACCTGAGACCTTTTGAATCTATCTTCTGAACCATTTTAATATGCAGCAGAACAAAAGGATCACAGTGTCACTGATGAATACATTGCAAAGCCAAAACCATAATTACAAATAGCAAATGGAAAATGTATGCAGATAGATAGATTAAAAAAAGTACCATATGCAAGAACAAAAATAATATTTTTTCACCATATTTATGTTAGTTAAACTTCTCTCCCCCCTCCCCCCTTTTTCTTTCCCCTGGTTCCTCTCAAAGAAATCTTTCTTTCAATAGTCTCTTCAGACACAGAAAGGGACACCAAGGGGAAGGAAGAATCAGCTTTCATTGATGCCGTGACTAAGGGCCATGGTCTTGGCCTAGACCCCTGACCCTCATGTCTGTAGCATTATACACAGTGTCTGGTGTGATCAGCCCAACCTTGTTATTCAGCTTTTGTACTGTGCATATTTAATTTCAAAACACATTCCAATGGCAGCGGGGAAAAATTCGCCCTCTTTTAAGTGTATGATTCACCAGCTCTTTAGAGTCAGTTGGTGGCAGATGGGCAAGTGTGAAAACTTCTATTTGTGATCTCACACTATATAATGAGCACAAGCCACCACTGGAATCTTGGTTTCTGCATGGAGAGCCCTGTGCACTCTCTTCCCTCTCAGAACTGGTTCTCTTAACTTTTGCCACAGTGGGACCTGTGCCAGGAGGCCTGGGCAAGGTCACTGTCCCCCAGAAGCATCCCAAGGAGTACCTCAGGTTTTCTGGAGCTCCCTGCATAAGCCTTTTGCCAAGCCAGCACACTGCTGCAGGGCACCCTTTGCACTTCATGCCTTGTAGGGCCTGACACACAGGCTCTGCTTTTCCACCCTAGGTGTACCTTTACCTCAGAATACAAGAAATCTGCTCTCTGCCACTCCTAATCAACTGCATTATAAAGCAGCAGTCTAGTCTCTAAAGTGTTCTTGTATTTGAACCTATAAACCCTCCAACTTTTTGCACAAAGTAGATTCAATCTCTTATGCAGTCTTTAAACCAGAGAGGTTTCCACCAGAGAGTTTTCCACCAGAGCAAAGCATCCGGTTTCATCTGGGCATGAAAGTTCTTAGTGTACATCCTCTGTGGTTCAGGCTAACTTTCAGCTGAAATTTTGGCAGAAAAGATGAAAATAATGAGGCTTCTAGAGAAACTACACAGAATGAAATTTGTCAAATCATAACTTAAAAGATTATCATCATGATTCTTGGTTCTTACATATGAAGAATACAAACACTCTTGTTCAATTTCTCCACTGGAAATTTTTAATTATCTCCAGTTAAAATAAGGGCCTAGTATAAAGTTGACCAATAACAGAGTATAAACTTTTTGGAAGTGAAAACAATTCATGCTTCTAAGTTATTTTTATTGCTGGTAGTTATTATTATAGTGCACTGGCTTGTACAAGGTAACCAAGTATCAGTATTTGAGTCAGCAAGGCACTATACCAATAACAAAGGAAATAGTCTCCATTCCAGTGATCTTGACATTTGTCTGATAGGATCCAGAATATTTAAGTGACAAATAAAGGGAATGAAATGACAATAAAAGAAGTTGTTATGGCATCTGTACCTCAGCTTGCTCTGCATCTGACCAGTTTCAGGGAAGGAAGTTTTATTTTCTTTTTCTGAGTCTTCAACTCCTTATAATTTTTGGCAAGGACCAGAGACCTAATCTTGTGAAGTGCTGAATGCCTCCTGTGATATCATCATCCCCTTAGAGACAGCCCCCAAAGTAGAAGGACTAAAAATACTATTAAAAAAATGAAAGAAAATAAGTGGTTCTGGGAATTGGAAAATAAAAATTGCTCTTAAAGGATTTGTAGCCCAGTTAGGCAGTTTTTGGCTACAAAAAAGCTTAAGGAAGGTCAGTGTTGATAAAGTTCGACATCCAGGGATTTGGGTACATGTCCAGCATGAACTGAACTTCAATCACTTCTTGATGTAGGTCTTACACAGTTACACATATGTTTACTACAGGTCAGTACAGGGCAGTAATAGCTTTAATATCTAATGCAGATTGTAACCATGGGTAACTATAAAAACCCAGGAGAGGAAGTTTTGTACATTAACAGTTTTTAGGATAATTGTTTGCACTGCAGGAGAAAGACAAAGTATTAGCTAAGCTGAAAAAGGAACAAATTGTATGACATTAATAAAAATATTAAGCAAGCTTATTTACCATTGCATTAACATTGGGAGTTCTTCCTGTAACTTAAGGGAATTATCTTCATTATATTTTCTTTTCCTTTTTTGCTGTATTTTATGTTCAAAAGGCATAAAACATGCTTTCTGCTTTTTTGTGCTTACTGTTGTTATTTGTGTTTGCACCTCAGATGAATGAAGGGCTTTTTATTCAATCACAGCAGGTCATCTCTAGGAGTTTTAATAATAATAATAATAATAAAACCAAAAAAGAGACCAAAAGAAATGGAATTTAAGTGAGACCCAACAGTTCTTACACACTGCTTTGAATTAGAGGAGTTTTTGCTTTTCCTTCTGTCCTTACCATTTAAAATGTAGTTTGACTGGATTCATCCTAAAATTAGGAAGATATCACATCAGGCATCATATAGCTCTGCCTTTCAGATAAAGTCAGTCCTCTCAGTATTTACCATGCCATGTAGAGACACTGTGGTATATCTTCATAAATAACAGGTCAAGGTTCAAGATATGGTTCAATATAACAGTAGGCTTTCATTGTAGGTTATCATCTTTTTTCTTGTTTTCATGCCATTCACAATCAGTGAGTGGTTGTGTTCAGATCTTGGGGTAGCAGGGGCCTTAACCAGAAAGCCAGGTACAAACAGTTCCTGTGATATCTTGTGTTTGAAATCCAGACTGATTCCAGGTTCCCAATAATTTAATGTTCTCCTCCAGTTTTCAGAAGTTAAAATAGACTTTTTATTCAATTAAGCTACAAAGATTGTGAGTAATATAGAGATTATTAACAAATATTTTTGAGGAACAAGAAAGCAGTGTGCTCTCTCTCTCTCTCAAAAACCTTGGCCCAGAGCCAGTTATTATTATAAACTGACTGAGCTGGCACAAATCCAAGAAGCCAATAATTTTGCATGAAGCCAAAATGGATGGCTTTTCTCTCATTCCCCTCTTTCAGATATAGCTTGTGGGTGTGACAAATGTTTCTACCACCCAAATTTTAAAAACTGCTCACAGATCAAGTGTGTGTCTGTCTGTGTGGGTGGGGTTGGTGCCATGTATTTATTGTGTGTTTAGAAAAGGATGACACTCTCTTTAGAATCTTACAAGAGTTCAGCTGCTGCCTCATTTTATTTTGTGAGGCAGATGACAAATTCAGATGTCCTCTTCCTGTGCCTGATTTTCTTCTTTGAAACTTGAGAGAACTCACCAGGCCCAAGGGTGCACAAGACTGTTGCGCTTTAGAAGCACCAAATTCAATGGCAGATCTTCTGTGAGCTCAGAATTCAGCAGAGAATGGGGCAGTAGCTTATCCAGACTTTTAGACTTTTATTGTGCTTATCTCTGATTCTATTTGCCTCAGATGGACAGTGGTAAGTGCAAAACAGCCCTGACACTGCCTCAGGGCAGGGGCAGAGACTGGGAGCTTCCTGGCTTAAGAGCAACATCACAGTAACATACAGTCAGTCACCTCCTTGCCATGGTGGCTGCAGGGGCAGCTTCAGGCAGGGATGCTGTCAGCAAGGGGGTAGACTTGATGGAAGCATTTCCCCTTTTTTCCTCTGCTTTCCTTCTCTGAAGAGCTTGCATGGCAAAGTATAGAGTGAATAATGATGGTTGTGTTGTCAAAAGTAACTGAGAGCCAGACCAGTTTTAGGGAATGGGAAGCTAAATGAGGGGCCAGTGGACAAGGTCCCACACTTCAGAGAACTGTGTATCTGCAGTTGACCTGGAGCAACTAAATCCCTTCCATCCATCTGCTCATCTCAGGGGTCTGCTGCTTACCTTTCTCTCAACAGCTTGAACCTAAGATGCTGAGCAAAGAAAGACTTCCTCAAATTTAGGAAAAAAACAGAATATACTAGAGTGATTGCTCTTCATCCATGCTGATCCTTTTCCAAGCTATTCACCCCTTCATCAAACATTTTGTGGTCTTCTACACAAGTCCTCAGGAGTATATATTTTGAGCTTACCTGTAAATTTAAGCTGCAATGGGTTAATGGGGAGATGTCAGAAGAGCATCTTAGAGGGCAACTAAGAGGGTAATTAACTGGAAGATCCTTAATATATAAAAGTTTTCTATGACCTTTTCTCTTACAGGCTTCACTGCAATTCTATCTATGATGCAAGAATTAGGTACCTGGCAACCACCTTTTGGCCCTGAATACTGGGATAATATGTTGAACAAGTTAAATGGTTAAATGGCAAAATACTGTCTCTGCAGGTATTAACATTAATTAATTAAGTTAAATTAAATCTGTCTCTAAGATGCCATAGAAACTAAGATGCTCTAGAAAATAATGAGATTTAATCTTGCTTACCATTGCACCAGCAAGAGCAAGAAGAGTTCAAAACTCTCCTTTCAACCTCTCTGGCCTTCTTAGTGTGATACATCCTGTGGCAATACTCAAGAGATCAGAAGGCTAGCAAACTGGTGCAGGTGAACATGCAAATGACTGGATCTCACAAAAGTCATCACACATGTGGTTATCAAATACCCCTCGTCTTGCCCAGTGCATGCATTTGCCTGAGAAGATGAAGAGAACTTCAAATGGCTCTTGAGTAAATGGAAGTGTGAAAGACAGAGTCTAAATTTTCTTCATTTTTTGCTTTAAAGCCAGTGATGGGTATTCATTGAAGATGTAACATAAAATAACCTGTTCATCAAGCTTGTATAGTGAAGATACCCTCCAGATGAAAAATTATAACCAGCTAAGCATGACTAGAAACTCATATATCAAAGTCTCAGGATCAGGTTCCAGCTTGTGGATAATTATTTAAGGCAATTTAATATATTATTTCTTGCAAATCAAATGCAGTCAAATAAAAAAGAACTGCATGGCCAGGTTCTCAGTGAGATTCTGCACCTCTGAAATGTACCAATACAGATCCCTGTTAGCAGCAGGGTGGTGACAGCAATAGCAAACACAGCTGATTATGATAAAAGTATGATATTCTCATCAAGGCTGCAGAGCTATTTGACTGGAGACTTTGGGCCAGATTCTGTTACATTGTGACTCCTTCAGTGCAATCATTATGAGTCCAATGGAGATATTAGGGCTTAAGACTGGAGTGATGCATGACAAAACGAAGCAATGAACTCTGGAGGAACTAATGACTTTGTTTTTCCAGGGCAGAAAAAGGCCTTTGCCATAGTTTCCAGTTGTGTGATTACAGAGGCTAAATGCCTGAGTAAGATCTGTAGGCTCTAGTCTCCAGGAGGTGGTCTTGATCCAGCAGGGTGCTTAAGTACTTGCAGAATGTTGAGTAATAAGCAGCTCCATGACTCAAAAAAAGGTCTAACTATAGAAGATGTGGTTTAGTGGTTGAAGGCAAGATCTGGAATTCAGGGCTTTACACATTCTAATCCCGGCTTTAGTGGTCTCTGTGGTCTTCTCTATTTTTAATGTGTAAGTAGTAATCCTTAACTCATGAAAAGGGCTAAGCTTTATTACATAACAACACGGTTCACTTTTACTTTTGGTATTGTTCAGTCTCTCCAAGTATAATACTTACCCCCAAATGCTCTGCTTTTGTAAGTTGCAGCGTGTGTCTTGTTCATGTCTGGTACTGCTCTTGAACAACCTGTCACAGTTTAACCAAAGCTGGCAACTGCAGAGATTACCTCTACCCCAGCCAAAACCAGCACACAACCTTCTGTCAGAATGGTAAAGAGAGACTTTCCACTGGGAACTGTACTCTACAATCAATAGTAGGGTTCTCCAACTATGCAAAGCTGAAGGAGGACAGAGAAATAAATTTTTCCTTGAATAAATGCATACAACAAATTTTTGACAGTTTGATTGGCAACTCTGTGAAAAACAACAATTGATCAGAAAATACTTGCTCGCTCCATAAAGTGTTCTTCTATGAGCCTAGGTAGCCCCAGTATGAATAGGCACCCTTTTAAGAGTGATTCAGATGGTAAAGGGAATGCAGCTCACTTATAAACACCGGAAATGATTTTTTGTTACGTGTCATTATTTTATTTAGAAAATTTTTGTTAGTGACCTAACAGGCTGTTAGTGTATATCCAAGATGTTATTCTAAAAAGCAAGCATTTGAAGCCCTGAAAAGAAGAGAGAGGTTTTTGTACCTGTGTCAAAAATTCTGGCAACAGATCTTTCTTTTGATACCCATTCCTAGACTAGCCTTGTCCATACTCCAGGTAATAGAAGAATTCAGTGACATAATGACATTGTCTATTCTAAATATGTCATTTGGAAAAAAATGTTCTCTGGTCCTGAATAGACAGCCACAAAAATTACCATCAACTAACTCACAGACACTTTCCATTTTTAGAAAATTCTATAAGCTACTCTAAGTTCTCAAAATGCTACTGAATTTCAGTAGTTAGTACAAAATTTGGTAAATATAATATAGTTCAAAATCTGTAATCTCACAAACTTTCCCACAAGTAAAATGTAATAGTAATATGCCAGCTACAAAATATTTGTTCTAACACTAAAATCTTGCTTTCACATTTTTTACATAAATAATAATGAGGATGTGATTAATATTAGTCTATGTTAGCTTCTCTCAAAATTGGAGCAATATTAAAAAAAGGTAGGTGAAAAAGGCAGCACAATTATCTACAAGTGCACTGTATAATTTTTTTTCCTCTGTTTCTTGAGTGGAATTTGCTATTTTTTATTTTCTCTGTTCGTAATGGATTTTCAAATGCTGGAAGATGGCAAAAAAGGGAACAAAGTAAACAAATATTGATGATTTATTTCACCAGTGTTTGCTTGTTTGCTGGAAATGTCTGCTAAAATTTTCAATCATGAGTGGTGATGAATTGGACAGTGTGATGAAACAGCATGCCAAATGTGATATGGACCTTTCGTCAAAGTTGAGCATGTTCAGCTGACCTACCTGGATATTGGTATATCACTGAAAGCTTGTACTGCAAAGGTTCATTGCCACAGGAATGAAGAAACCTGAGGCCCTACAGAAATGTACAAATACTGCAATCAGGAATAGACTCTCAGACAGGAATCGGAGAACGGAATTCAACCTGACTTTCAAACACTTGTCCTTTGGGATTGTAATAGGAAGTTTTATTGCCTTCCAGTCATGTTTTGGTCAGAGTCAGATCTGTGGGCTGTATTGTAAGCAAACCTACTGGATAAATCCCTCTGGGAAAACACCTCATGCAGAGGCTGAGTGGCTTTAGGTGGTGAATTAGATAATGACCTTTCATGACAATGTCAAGAGTAATGGATTTCTGAAAGTGTCCTATTGATTACTAATTGAAATGCAGGTGTCCACCTTTATTGTGGACTGCATCCTACAACTCCCATTCTTCCTTGTGCTATCAACATCTTCTGCAATTAGTATCCCATGCTAAGGCTCAGGATTGGTCTTCAGCTATTTGACAACATTTATCCAATTATTCATAATGAATTTTAATTAATCTTAACATTCTCACTAGTGCAGTCAAAGAATTTAAGTGTTGCATTATGTGTGAACATAAAGTATGAATAAAAAATATAAAAAATAGAATTTAAATAATGTAACCTTAGTATTATTGCTTATTATTGGTCTCTAATTGTCCAGCCTGGGACAACATCTTTGATCACTTGCTAGGCATGGTGGCATTTAAGTCTCATTTAAAAATGCTATTATAACATGCCCAATGCTGTGCATTTTGCCTGCACATCCTGTCTGTTCTTAAACTTGAGTATAGATCCCCCAGGCATTTATAGTGAATGTAAGCCCATGTGAGACAGTAGCAGCAGGGGACAAAATGAAGCAAGAGGATTCTATCTGACTGTGTCATTTAAAAGGAGTTACTCACTTGACCGAAGTACTGGTCACTTGCCTGTGGCATCTAGTTCAGAAAAAAATAAAATAAAATCCAATTCTCTAGAGATTTTTGTAGTATTTTTGTTGGTTGGTTGATTAGTTAGTTGTTTTTTTGGGTTTGTTTTTTTTTTTGGGTTTTTTTTTTTTTTTTTGGTTTTTTTAGATTTTTTACCTCAAACATCTTTGATCATAGGGAGAAGAGTGGAAGGTAAGTGCACAGTGTACAGAACATCTGTCTCATATCTAGAGAAATACTTCAGAAACATATGTCTTGATACCAAGTGGTTTGAAAAACTCTCATTATTCTGAGCCTGTACATGGCACCAATTTTTGTTCAGGCAAGCATGAAGCTGGAGTATGAGCATTTTCCTCTAACACAGCTCAGTGGAAGTGGTATCATCAGATGGTGAATGGGAACTTCCCCTGGAGGGCTGGGTACAATTTTACTTCAGCATGCAAAGGTTGAAGCTCAGTTGAGTCAACTGGAAGAATCTAAAGGGAGTAGGCCTGTATGTGACCTAGGAGAGTTCAGCAGAGATTACAGACATACTTCATGGTGCATAAGAACCTGGAAAACACGAAGGAAACAGAAGATGACAAGGTGAACATTGCAATAGGTGAACTAGTTGCATGTAAAATGTGATCACAGAGGAACATCCTAGAGCATGCAAACTTAGTAATCAGCCATGGATTATTTTCATTAATTTACTGTCTGTACTCCACAAAGCTTTGCAAATGTGAGTGTTTTTTTTAAATGGGAGGTTAATAATTTTGCTGAAACTTAGCTTAGTGCTTTTGGAGTACATTTTCGCATCTGTCAGTCAGTAGTAGCTTGTAACTCAACTCTGCTTTCACTGAACGATGCTTAAATGAATTGCCTTTTACTGTAGCATAGCAACTTATTTATCAAGTCTTCACTGTTTTCAGCCTGTCTCTTTCTTTGTCCCTTATTACATCCAGTATCTCAGTGTCTGATCCTCTTCTGTGGATTTTAACCTGACAAGACCCCTGTCAGGTAGGAAGTATTATTCTCCCATTTTGCAAACATGAAAAAATATTGGGACTTGTGCAAGATCAGAGACAAAGTTGGGGTGTGAGCTGAGCATTTGGTGTGGGCCTTTGGCATCTGGATGTATTGAAATATATACTAAATTAGAGTTACTAATGAGGCTGTGCAAGAATAGTAAATGTGGATAGCCTCAGTTTTTGTAAATAATCATCTTCAACTACTTGTAGGGGTTGTGTTTGGGTTTTTATTTTTTCATATCTAGTTCCAAAGATTATTTAACCATTACATAAATTACACTAATTACACAAAACTTGAATTTTTAATGCAGATCTTTTTTTAAGACTATGTTATTTCATTTCCATAACATTATTACCAAAATTCATGTGTAGACCTACAGCGAACAAAGCAAAAGAATTCTGCATTTATTATGAACAACGTTTCTGTGAGGCAAAAGAAAATATGTAATGAGTCTGGTAAGGCATTCCAGGCTGACGTATTAGTGATGAAAAAACCCCTCATTTTGGTGATATCACAGAAAATGATGAAAACTGTGTTTTGTATTTAAGACTGGAGTGGTGTTTAAGAATTCAAACGACTGGTTTTGGCAGACATCTAATTGTAATACTGTAGCATCGCTGCAGGCAATTTTCTTTGATTTAATTAGATGAACTGTGGTATTTTTTTCTTTTTGCAAAAGGCTTTATTATGTAGAAATGAAATATGTATAAATTTAATTTTTAATCTTGTCACTACAGAGTAGGAAGGAATAAGCTGATTCTTTTAATTTATCCTCTTTGTTTAAGAAAAAAAATTAAATTAATCTTATCACAAATGTTTATGAGTAATTGATTTGAGTTTTGCACTCCAGTCAGAAGTGATAGAGTTAAGATTGCTCTGTGTTTTTTTCTGAATTGAATGCACTGTAACTCTCTTTGAGTGTGTAAGCACAAACATTTTGAAGCCTCAGTGATATTATTTTTCTTCCAGACTATGATATTAACACTTAAATCAGAACTTGGGGTACAAAATAGATTAATCCAAAATATTTACTCTGCATTTTTTCTTTGTTTGTTTGTGGATTTTCCATTTGTCTTTTTGCTTTATTTTGGTTTTGGCTTTCTTAACATGTCTGTGAAGTTTAACTCCAAATAGTAATTGATTACAAAAGACTTTCTTCAATACTGATTTCAGGTCTTTTTCTGTGGGCCATATCCAGAGGAGGTAATTGTAAGTAAATTGCAAGCAATTATAATTACAGGTAATCAACACTACTCATAGAGCTCTAAGTCCTCAGATTTTAGCAAATATTCCCCACTGTTTCTAGTCAGTTGTCCATTTCACTTTCCTAGATCTGAAAATATTCTTGCAATGTCCAACACCTAGATCATGATATTGATTGACTGATTTTTCAAATATTGATTGCTTTGAGGTATCTTCAAAATTCTGTAGAACCATAGAATAATCCTTGTGCTTCTCTCTAAGATGAAGCCAAAAATCCAACTTCTTAGATGGAAATGAAAAATTTCTCCTTGTTTTTTTGAGAGCCAACAATTTGTTCTGTGTTCTAAAATGGCTGGTTCAGGAGCTCTTGAAATCAAGGACAGAATATCCATTGGTTTCGGCACTGAAGCTTTCCCTTGTGTTAAAGCTGTGGCTTTTACTCCATTAAACCTCATTTTTTTTTACCAACCTGACAAAGATGTTTTCTTTCCAGTGGTACTGGGGATGGTAGGACAGTTAATTGAATTACTTTCTGCTGTCAAATTGCTGGAAAAAAGGGCAGGAGAGTATTTGCATTTTTTTTTTTTCTTGCCATTGAAAAGTGTTGATGCACTTGAAGTTCTTGTCTAGTACCAGTTTTAATAGCAGAGGAATCCACAGTGAGTGTCACAGCTTGGTCAAGGCCATGCAGGGCAAATCTCTGTTCTGACAAATTATCTAATGAATCTTTTTCCTTTCTGTAAATACTTTTATTATAAGGAGTGAAACAATAGAAAGCTCATCTTGAATTATGTATATGTTTCTTATAATTATGAAAGTGATAAGATCTCACTCTAATCAGAACAGAAGGCTTCTTTTGATTAACTCTTCTTTTGACAGAAGAATGCACTTTTCAGTGGACCTGAATTATTCACAAAATGAAGAGTATTCTTCTTTGAAATTTTCACTTTTTCTTTTAAAAAAAAAGTTACTTGGCATTAGTTGAATCTAAATTTTAAAAATGCTTTCAAAATTAAATCATATGCGTCAATATTTTAAATTTTAAAATTCAGGTTGATCTGAAATGAAAATAATTTCCAGCTAGTTCATTTTCACAGCTTAACTCAAAGAAATTAATTTATTCACAGTTCTTATTCAGAGTAGCTAAATTCAAAGCTTTAACTGTGCTTCAATTCTTTTTTGAGTTGGTTATTTTGTTGTTGTGGTTTGCATTAGTGAATGGAACAACATCACTGCTAAGCACCTTTTGCATGCACTTTTATAAGAATCCTTTTTTCCCTTTGATTCACTTTTAAAATGTCTTCGAAGAAATATAATGTAAATATTTAGCCCAAATCCAGTTTTTTTACCAGTTCATGTATTACTAAAGGGGGTCCAATTTTCTTATGTGATTATGTTTCAGAGTGGAGCATGCTTAGCTGTCTATTCCTTAGTCCCAAACACTAAATATAGGACTAGCTTGTTCACCAGTGTAAAAGAGAGTAGCTTCAGAATCTCTCTTAATTCTGCTAAAAATAACAAGCATCTTGCTCCAGATTGCCCAAAAGCACTTTTTTTTCCCTACAGTACAGACCCCAGTAGAAATAGGAAGAGAAGATTCTGTAGAGCCAGGAAATATTTTCTTTGCAAAAGGGATTGTATTGTCACCTGCTTAAGGCAGTTTCCACAAGCCTTTGCTGCTACAGTGACCAGAGAGGAGCATGGGTTCTGGAGCAAACCCAATGTTTTAAATATTAGTACTGGGGAGAGGGAATCAGGACCGTGAAGATTTTTTCTGGGGTAGCAGCAGTTCTTGAATAGGGCATTCCTACTTTTGTTTTTATTTTATAAGGAATCGAAACCACATTTGTAGTGTAGATAGTTTGCATGTGCACTGATGTGAACTGAGATCAGAATCAGAACTGCCAGTAAAATATGCTACAATATAATCTGCTATACCAAGGGGTTGTAAGGAGTAATTATTGTTTGCAAAGCTCTTCAAGTTCCTCAGAAGAAAGATGCTATAAAAGTACAAAATACTGTTGTTATTATTATTATAAACTTTCAAATGCCAAAAACTAGGCAGTAATAATAGAAGTGCTGAAACAACTTTAACAATAGTGATGTGAACACATTAAGCTGTAATAAAGCCAGAGTTAACTAAATCAATCAAGTAGGCCTTGCAAACTGCTTGTTAGGACAAAATTGCATCTTTTCTAAAATAAATACAAGAGCATTCTCAGCTGGTGTAAATTAGCCCAGCTCCACTGGAGTCTGAGACTTGGATTTAAAATGAGAGTTGCATGTTTTTATTTTTTTTTCTCTTTTTCTTCTCTTGTTGCGATTGTTCATCTGTGCATGACTGTCTCTGTGTGTCAATGTGTGTGCAGTTGAATGTGCATGCTGCAGAAACACTAGTGCTAGCAAAATTTGTATCAGTTTCACTTGGGAGAAAGGCCAAAGTTATGACAAATAAGTTTCATTTCAAATGGGAAAAGCCACTTGTGTTTCCACCCATGCACAGGTGAAGTTCTGAAATTGTTTTGTTTTCATCTGACTTGAGCTCTATAGAAAATGTCTCTGCATCAGACTTTGTGGGTTTTATGTCAAAGAGAGGATGTTTTGGTAAAGCAGAAAAGGCACCATGAGAAAGTATGTTTAAATGTGTAAAATTAGAAGTTATACACTGCTACTTGCTAATCCTCCCCTTCATTGACTCTTGCCCTGAATAGTCACAATCCTTACAAGACTATCAAACAAAACTACTTAAACATCAAATGTACATGATAAGTTAGGCAACTGATTTTGCTGAAACCAGACAGAAATTTCAAAATGTTTTCAAGTAGTTTCAACCAAGTATACTTCCTAATAGTTTTAAAGTACTTTTACTGTCTCAAAACCTGTGTAGAATTTGCTTTTAGAACAGACTCGGGCAACATATTAATGCCATTATCTAACTGCACCAAATTTATATGTCATCTTGTGATTCTTCAGAAAGATAACATATAAGGCATATATGATTAAGTATGTCAGAATTTGTGTCTTGTTGCCATGAGAATGCTCTTTATTTCCTGGAAACAAAATACTTTTCTTGTAACTATTCTGAAGATAAAGTTTCCTACTGGTTTATGTTGTCAGCGAAATTTACATCAGCAAAAAGAGCATGGAAAGAAGTAAGAGATTCTGAGATTCAGTACAGTTCTGTCACTTGACTTTCTGTTGCTTTTTCTCCCAGCCTTCTTTTCCTTAGTTAAAAGGAAAACTGTAAAATCCTGTAAAATGACAGTCATTACACCCAAATTACTCATTGTTAAACTGATTAAAAAAGAGAGTGAGTTTGAGTCTCTGTGATTTCTGAACAGTTTCTCATTTTTGATTTCAGGCCTAGTAATGGACCAGGGGAAGAACAAGTGCAAAGGAGGGGTTAAAGTCCAAAATGCCAAAGAATTTGTATTCTGAACTGTGACTCAGTGACTGACATGGTATGAACCCCAACTCCAAGTCTAAGCAGATGTTTCAAATCTGTGTTTGCATATTGCAACTTGGGACCATGCACAGTTCTAAGAGACTTATTATAATTTATTATTAATAAGAATAGTGATTGATATTGTTGCATTATTTAATAATTGCACTACTTTCACTATTTAATAATAATTATTATTTGCACATGCAGATCAGGTAGTTAAGGTTCTTTTCCATAAGAAATGCAAATAAAGATTAATGAGTGATTCATAGCAAGTAAGATAATTTGATAATTTTTCCCCTGCAATTAAGCATCATTTACTTCAAGTGATCCTCACTATTTTCATTGTGTGCTCAATTGCTCAGTAGTGAAATCAATACTGAAATCACAAGGAATTGTTTCTTTGTCCTGACTACTGGAACATAGCTTATACAATGCTCGTTAGCTCTTTGTCTTGACATCTAAGACTGTAATCCCCTTAAATCAAGAACTAAGTTCTAGTCAACCTCTGCATAATGCCCAAAAAAATGGTGCCCTGGACTCGTTAAAATAATTAGTATTCTTGTACAAGTCAGTAATAAAAATCAAATTGCTGGTGGAAGTATTTCTGAAAAGTAAAAAAAAGGAAGTGTTCTAGAAGTACTTGAGAAAACCTCTAGAACACCAATTTCTGTAAATGAACACTGTTACTGTTGAACAAAGTACCTATTCTTGGAGTAAACAGGGAGAAAAACAACCAAAGTATATTAAACATGGTTAACAATTCTTGTATTTTATTCATAGAAGTATTAGTATTGTATATAAAACTTATATAAAACTTTTAAAATTATATACATTCTCTGTTTAGCTGCTTGGCACTTAGTGTGGTGATCTTTTAATCTCATCTCTGGCATTGTGACTCTTATTTTTGTGCTCCAAAGATTTGGAAACATTAAAAAATAATGTAACATATATTGAGTTGTATAAAACATGAGTTGTTGTTTTTCCATCATCTTCTCATGTAAGTACGTAACTAATATCATTATCGGTACCAGTTTTGAATACACACTGAAATATTTGTAGGATTGGAATTATACAGAAATCTTGTAACAGGTTAGATTCATGCCCTCTGATTATCATTCATGATGTAGACGTAAGTTGAAGGGTGCAGAGTCAATCTGTAATCAGTTTCGTTTGTGGGTTTTGGTTTTTTTCTCCCCCCTATATGGGAAACACTCTGTAACACACAGCAGCAATAGTATTTTGAGAGAGTTTTGCTTATGTGAAGGTTTTCTGTTTGGGCAAACACTGCTCAGTATGCAATTAGTGGTGTCCATTCCTGTTTTTATAAGCAGCATTTTAGCAATTAGGAACTTTTAATTAAGTCGGCTGTGTTCTCAGCTTGAGGCTTTTTGGGTGCACTCTTCCTCAGGAAAGTGAGATAACATTCCACTGAGACTTTCTTTTTCTTCAATAGTTCTTCCAGATTCCACTTCCCAACAGGTCAATGCCCTCTTTTAAAAACTTCAACACAATTTTTATTTTTTTATTTTAATTTTTTTTTTATATATAGCTTGTGTCACCACTGCTACCATCAAGATTCCTCTTTCAATAAGATGCTGATTGGATGAATATGGCTTCCAGTAACTCAGTCTTTGTTTTGTAAAAACATTATTACAACATTGTATAACACTTTAGAAATGTTTCAAATTTAGGCTGGCGTGGTGACTTAGCAGACTAGGGGGCTAACATATGGAGTCTGCTACACACTAGAGACTGTGGTTTTATTGCTGGCACCACTAGTCAAGTCAGGATTAGCAACCATAGTATTTTCAGCAAGATCTGAGATCACAAGGCCTCAGGTGTGCTTACCTAACCCTTGCCAGAAGTAGGACAAATATTGACGGGTGAAAGTAAAGATCAATTTAGTATATTCAGAGGAATACTTTTGCTATAAGGGCTATATTTTTCTTAGGATTAAGTAATTTCCTTTGTTTTCCATTAACTTAATCAAGTGGTTCAAAATTCAAAACATGCTCCAAATGGTAGCCCTTGCTGGGTGCAGAGGCACCCGTCGGGACAGCGACCCTGAATAGGATACGGCTGGAACCTCTCCTTGTCCGCGGCTGCAGCTGTGTGTGTGCCAGACCTTGAAAAACAATCTGAGGAGCAAGCAAACAAGCAAACAAACAGATTCCCTTTCATATGAACTCACAGCGCGGGCAGGATCCCAAGCAAAATGTCTCTCATCTCAGCCCTGTCTCTGCTGGTGGAAAGCAGAGAAAAGAGGAAAAACTTCTTTGGGAAAGAAAAGTTGGCTGAGAGTGGGAATAATATACTTTAGGTGTTGATTATAGTGTAATAAATAATGGTGAAATTTCATTAGAAAGTAAAAGAATGCATCTGTAGGAGAAAACGGATCCCATTAGAGAACTGTGCAGAGCCTTCTTTTTATTTAATGGTTGAAGTACAAAATGACAATATCAGAACAAAAATAAAATAAGAGGGGGAACGCATTCTCTATCTTAAAAAAAAAAAAAAAGAAGAAAGAAAAGAAAAGAAAAAGAAAAGAAAAGTGGCAGCTAAAGCACAAAAAAAAAAAAAAAAAGAAGAAAGAAAAGAAAAGAAAAAGAAAAGAAAAGTGGCAGCTAAAGCCAATAAAGTCCTTTATTTGAATGCCATTAGTGGGTTTGGCAGCCATCCGCGCCATCTACTTCAGAGGAGCACTGCACAGATTAAGAGAGGCTGGATGCTAATTTGCACATATGGAAATGCTTTTTCTCGCCGTTCCGATGGCTCTGTTGTGGACAGATGGAATTAGTGAGCACTCCAAAGCCGTGAAGGCAAACACATAAAAAAAAAAAGCCCCCTCTCCTCTTTCTTTCTTTCTTTCTTTCTTTCTTTCTTTCTTTCTTTCTTTCTTTCTTTCTTTCTTTCTTTCTTTCTTTCTTTTCTTTCTTTCTTTCTTTCTTTCTTTCTTTCTTTCTTTCTTTCTTTCTTTCTTTCTTTCTTTCTTTCTTTCTTTCTTTCTTTCTTTCTTTCTTTCTTTCTTTCTTTCTTTCTTTCTTTCTTTCTTTCTTTCTTTCTTTCTTTCTTTCTTTCTTTCTTTCTTTCTTTCTTTCTTTCTTTCTTTCTTTCTTTCTTTCTTTCTTTCTTTCTTTCTTTCTTTCTTTCTTTCTTTCTTTCTTTCTTTCTTTCTTTCTTTCTTTCTTTTTTCTCTCTCTCTCTTTCTCTTTCTTTCTCTCTCTCTCTTTCTTTCTTTCTTTCTTTCTCTCTTTCTCTCTTTCTCTCTCTCTTTCTCTCTTTCTCTCTTTCTCTCTCTTTTTCTTTGTCTCTCTCTTGCTCCTTCTTTCTTTCATGAGAAATTTCAGACTTGAAATAAATAATGTTAGCAGACCACTTTCCTTGGCATTAACAAACTATTTTATCATATTTCAACTGCAAATCATTTTTTTAACTGGGGGTTGTAGTCATCTTAGCTTAGAATCAAGTGTGCCAAATATAGTTGGCAAATTAAGGACATCTTCAGATAAATTTGGCTTTATATGCTGTATATAGATCTCCGTCCACTTCAGCTTGTACTTTGCAATGCTCCCTTTCCTGACAGTGTACAGTAAGCATGAATTGTATTTTCACATTTCAGTCCTCACATTAGTTGAACAAATGACATTTTCAACTGTCTCATAACCAGAATGTGTTAAACATGTTGCTAGGATGTGGGGCAGAGAGTGGTCTTAGTGGGGTAAAGGGTGATAAAAAGTGAATCCTGATGAGGATAAAAATCCCTGCATTTCCAACCATGCAAAAACTGCTTAATCTGTCTGCCTTTGGACTACCGGGTACTCCACGGACAAACTGCAGGAAGCAGATAGAAGAGAGCAGCCTGGACTCTCGCCCAGGAAGGAAGAGGTAGGAATTATTCCTGGGGCTTTTCCCTGGGCAGCACAGCTCTCCACCAACTTCAAAATAGGGGTGTGCCTTCAACATGATTAAAACACTGGAAAAAGGATCAATCCAAGGAGCCAAGAATCACTTTTATCTTGCTAATTTACAAGGGGAATTTCATATGCACCTTATCTATTGGCAGTCAAACAAAGCAGATGCATCACTCTTTAAGGCAGCCGAAAGTCAACGACCTTTGTTGCCAAATGTCTGTCTAGCCATTTTTTTTTAATTTCTTTGATATCAGCTGGCACCAACAATTAGCGCCCGACCACCCCCCAAACTTTGGATGAAGTGAGTGCCGGAAATCAAATCAGGATTCAAATATGGTAAATAACACCTCTCTCTGTGCACTGTGACTGGCTCGCTGCCACTAGCGAGAAGGTCTGTGCACAGTTCAATCTCTGGGGGCCATTTCTGCTTTTCTTTAAACTGCATAAATCCATTGAATAAGGCCATACACCCTCAGAACTAAAGGCAAGAACTGGGCTTTTGTAAGAGCACCTAGCTGGGATGTCTCTGTTATAGTGTGATGAATGGCTTGAAGGAGTATTCAGGTGTCTTAAAGCTACTTCACTCTGGCCTTTTCTCTGGCCTTTTTCTTGTCCATTCTCTTTTCTCAACTTCTGAGAGTGTCTCAGTGATCTTAAGGAATTCACAGTTAAAAACAGTGTTGAAACTTGCCTTTTACTTGACTTGTTCTGAAGAACCAGCTATGAAAATGCATTTTTCTACCAAGCGGTTATTATTTTAAGGACAGTATTCTGAGCATGTTTCTTTGGTGGCATCAATCACAGCTATCAAGTGAATTGAAAACATGTGCACTTCAGGCAGAGGAACAAAATGTTGTTTGTGATCAGTTCCACTTGGTTATTAGCTGTATTCTGAAGAACTTCACAGTTTCTATAGAAGATAGTACCAAAGAAGAGATGTAATGAATCACTACCAAAGATGGTGACTGCTCTTCTCTCTTTCTTTTTGTCTTTTTATATCTTTTTAGTTTGTTGGGTTTTTTTTTGGTTTTTTTTTTTCTTTTTTTCCTGCTCATCCACTCCCACCCCCACCCCAATTCCTTCCCAAGTGCTCTGATGCCAGAGGCTGGAAAGATTTTGCTTCCAAAGAGCAGCATGTGGCTCTGGAGTGACAGATTCCTGACTGCTGCTCCAAGGCATTGTTCACAGCAAACACGGAGGCTCTGACCTCTCTGATCACACAGCTGAGAGAGGAGGAGAGCAGGCTACTCTTACAACACTTACTCCTCTCTTTGTGTACAGTGCATCTAATGGGGACACACATTTGTACTGCTCTCTTCGTTCAGAGAACAAGGCCCAGTCTTGAACTCTTTATTCAGGCTCTTCACACTCTCACTGAAGTCTGTTGAAGCCAATGTCCTTCAGAAGCCTCACTCCTGTGTTTCTCAATGCATAACAAAAGTATATCTTCCAATTCTAGTCAGAGACATTTTGCATTTCTTCCTTCCATTTTTTTTTTTTTTTTTTTTTTTTTTTTTTTTTTTTTGCCATGGTAGAGCCCTGGTGCTATTCTTTCGCTGACTACCTTTTGGGGTTTTGAGGAGTGTCTTACTGTTCTTTGGTGTCACAGTTAGAAGGAGGAGAAACAGCTTGCCCCTCCTTTCCCTATGTACGTCTGGTAGCAAATATGCTTTTTAAATAGCACTTTATATTATGATAGTTTTATCAAAAAGTTAAACTCATCTCCTTGTACATAAAGACAATGATAGTGATTAGAATTCTGGAATCTAGAATGTTGGGAGAAAGCCTGCACCCTTTACAATAAAACTGAGAATTCACTCAAGTTCCTTACCAGCCTTATAGTAACCCCCTCCCCACTTCCCTACAAAATGTATTGGCATTTCCTTTATGATTTCAATGGTTTTGAAATTTAATCCCTACAGAAGAAGTTTTAAATTGCTGCTAATATTCACAGATAGAAGCTCCTTAAAAAAAAAAAAAAAAAAATCTGTGCTTCAAGGTACTGCATTAAAAAAAAAAAAAAGAAATTGAAGTTTGTAATATAAGATCCAATAAAATATTTGTAAAAATTAATGTTTTGGGGAAATAATAGTGAAGATTTCTAAAATTTGAAAGTTTCATTTTTGCACTGACTTTACAGAAAATTTAACAGCAATATTTAGTTTATAAGAAATGTATATGTTTTCTGAAAGTTGAACACAGAGCATCTTCAGTGGAAAAGACTCAAGACTGTTTGGGAGCATAATGGGAGCTATAAATTAAAACAAGAAAAATCCAACCCTGAAATGTTTGTGTTTATTTTGATGGTTTTTCTATTACAGATTTGTTTCTCTTCAGTTTTATTCACTTATTTATTTATTATTTTACAAAATGCTGAAGTCGTAACTTAGAATTCCCCTAAAAGTAAAATTTGAATAACTGAAGTTGGTGAAAGGATTCAGCATCAAATTATTTAATTTTTATTATTTACAGTAACCAAGGTATCACAGTAATGATAAACAGCTCATAGAAATTTCCCAGTAAATCCTCAGTATCCAAAATTGGGAAAATAATGAGAATAATTCAGAAGAATTACTGACAAAGTAACGGCGATTTAAAAAAAAAAAAAAAGCAATTTTTTTTTTGTTTTCTTTTTTTTTTTTTAATTTTTGTTTGGTTTCTGAGGGGGAGAGGTGTTTATTTGTTTGTATGTTGGGCTTTTTTTTAAGTGTCTACTCTCTGTTCTTTCTACTTTTTTTCTGCCCAAGAAATCCAATCAATGCTGCTTGGGAAGGTCATGTAGCTGGACTTCCCAGAAGAAGACTAATGGAAATAGGAGAAACACAGCAAACTACCCAAAGCTTGGGGTGGGAAGTTGCATTTCAGCCAGCCATCCCATTTCTGAATCCTACTAGTATTGTCAGATGCTTCAGTAGTCCCCAGTTTCTGCAGCCTGCACCAAAAGAGAGCAAGGAACTGTGAAATATTAGCATAGCTACTTTGTGAAGATGACAACCTGAGTCTCAAAACTCTCTTAAACAACATGGATCCAGGCTGTGTTTTCCACTCATCAGGACATTGGTACAAACTTCAGTTCCCTGCTCACCAGGGGATTGCAGACAACCTGAAGGAGTCTTAGCATCTTATTAAGTAGTGTAATCAGTCCTTTTTAAAGTAGTAAATATTCCACATAGACATGAAATTTACCTGAGTTCTTTTAAACACACCATCATCCAAAGAAAGATGAAAAAAAATCTATGCTGGTTTTAACAAACTAACTTCAATTTTGTCTTTATAGAGGAAATGCATAGAGGCAATGTTCTGAGATCAAAAAAAAACTTTCTTCAAGTTGAAGCTATTAATTACTCTGAGATTCAGGGCAGCTTCTGAAATTTGAACATCCTCCAAGGCTCAGGGTGAGGTTTTTTTCCCTTGAGTGGAAAGTGAGGAGATGCACAACTTCATTATCCTTTGGGCTTCTAATACATTTCACTGTGAGGTATAGTTGCTCTTCCTGAGAAGTAGTTTAAATTTTCCCTGGAGGGACACATCAAGTGAGCTGTAAGTGTGGCATGCTGCACATCCCACCCTCTGCGGAACCCCACCAGTTTGGACACAGCTGATGATTCAGCCTGCAGGGTCTCAGATGCTCCAGTCTGTGCACTTTGGCCACGCCAGAAGCTGATCTCTTGGGCCTGCTCTCTGCATTAAGAGGCAAGATTGGTCTTCAGGACATCTTCAAGAAACAGGAAAACAGAACCTTTTATAACAATGGATGCATTTCACGATGAGATGTGATCTGTACCCTGTAAATCCTCTCCCCATCTGTGTGTTCCTGCCTAATAACTTCATTTGAGTTTCTTTGTTTCTGGCCTCTCTGGATGATTCCTCAATTCCAAGTAACTGTTCTTGCAGACAGAAATGTGACCCTGTTGCAGGGTGCAGAAAATGTGGGGTATTCTGGCATGAGCTGTTTCTTGTGCTCTTATCCCATTACTGGTGTCAGCCAACCTTTATTTGAGTATGTGAGCTTATCTTCTGTTAATAATTTTAAGCCCAGTCCTCACAATGGAGCAGTGTCACTTTCAAAGATGAGAGGTCTATGAATATTTGGCTTTCTGTCTGTCCACAGAAGGCAAACAGCTAAAATGTCTAATTAGAAAGCTACATAAAAGTAATAGAGGAAGCATAAGTTGAAGGACCATCTATTACAGAGAAACTGAAGGATTCTTGGAACTGCACTGACCATAAGCTCCTGTAAGCTGCAATTTCAGACAGAGTTTTAAGTAAATTCCCTTTTCAGCTTCACTTGTCCCACATGAAAGAAATGCTAACTTTAACACAGCAGACAAGAGCCCTTAAAATGAGGCAAGAGGAATTTTTTATTTAAGTGGAACATCATGGAGCTCATCAGAGTATTTAACAGTATTTTCCCTCCAGCTGTTTTTATTTATCTTTAAACTTCCAATAAAAGTTATGTTTTATTTCAAGAAGCAATCCATAATAAACTTTTCAGCTGATGGTAGTGGTTAGTGCCTATGCCACCAACAGTGATGATTAATTCTTTGGAGACGGAATGAAAATTATTCTTTGCTATGCTGTACCTATCAAAATGAATCTGAGGAGGGGCATTTGGGTCTTACCATCAATTTTCAAATTAGAGGAAACAATAAACTCATTCCATTGCTCTATGATAATGCTGGGAACTTGAGATGGGGTCAGTTTCTTACTGGAAGGCAAACTCAGAGCAGTTCCTGGTCTTGCACATCACTGCTTTTATTCTACTGTAATGGCATGACTCCCTGGGCTAGGTGCTGTCCAAGCACAGTGGGAGGGACAGCTCTTGTCCTGAGAACGTGTTGCACCAAGTCCTTATGGACACACAGATGCTTTTAACTCCAGGTACTGTCAATCAAACCCTTGAATTGAATGAGATGTTTTACATGTGCCAAACCAAGCATATGTCAAAATCTAGATGGGACTTGGGCCATATAAGCATGGACCAAGGGTGAAGACTTAACTATTATTAGAACACAGTAAGTATACCAATTTTTTCACTTTAAGCAGAGATGGCAAAAACAGCAAGGCTAAACATAAACTCTTCAGCTAAGACATGACTTAATTCAGGCCTGTAGCCACAAAACCAACTCCTTTTCTGACACCAGATCTCTGTGTCTTGCCTTCAGCACACTGTGTTATAGCATCCTGCTTACTCCCAAAGGTCTATCCCACGGCTTCATGGAAACTGCTCTTCCCAATACTGAACTAATACAGACGGGCTTAGGCATTAATTCTGCTTTTGTACAGCTGCTGACAAGGAGGAGGGAACTATTGAGACAAGCTCAATAGTGCTCAACCAGTGGCCCCTGAAGCTCACAGCACTGCTAGTTTCTATTGAGACAAAGTAGAATATTTATCCTGGTCAACGCTTTGGATGCTCCTTTTGTGTGTATCTTTTTGAGTGGGGTCTGAGCCTACTGTTTGGTACAGCAAACCTGATCTTTATCCACAAAACTGAACCTTTTCTGTGTGGAGTTGTCTGCTAAAACTTCTTCTCAATAGCAGACAGAATATGCTTGATTACTGACTGTTGTACACAATCTTGGAAGATGAATGGTGTCCAAGATGTTTTTTCAGGAAGGATGCTGAGTTGGAAATTTTTACTTCACTGTGGTCAGGATTGAGTCTACTGTAAAAATATTTGTTCATCTTTATTCAGACTTTCCACTGGAGCAGAAGTACAGACAAGCTGACTGATCTCTTTCCACCTGGTCTTCCTTTACTTTCTTCTGTGCAGGCTCTCATGCCATATTTATTACCAACTTGCATCATACTCACTGTGTGTTTTACAATAGTGTGTAAAAGGAAAATACTGTAGCATATACCACTTCTTCTGGACAGAAGAGTTTCTAAAGTTGAGTGCATTGTTTTATATTTGCTAAACTTCAATCCACAAAAAGATTTCTGTGGATGTGTATGTGTGCGCACATGCATTACAAACGGTGAGGTTAATGAGGAAGAGAAGATGTGAACTGAGGCTTGTTTGGGTCTGTTTGCATTAGTTTTGTATGAAGTTCCCTTCTCTACACAAATGACAACTGCACATTCTCATGGAGAAACCCAGTCAGCCAGGGGCATGAAGTTGCCAAGGGCAGTCCGGGGACTGCTATTTCACTGATCTTTTAATAATATGATCCAAGGCTTTGTGAATAAAGACCTTCAGACGAATGCAGAGTTCTGTGGGAAGCCAGTGGAGGGAGCAGAGGGATTAGAGGACTTGTTGGAAAGGTCTGCAGGAGTCTGTATTTCTAAGTAAAATATGTAGCAAAAGTCAAAGTTTTCAAACTACTGAAACTTACTGCCCTTGTGTTTGTTAATGTTATTCAAAAATAATGGGGATTCCTTCAAAGAAAAACAAACATAAAACTTATACCAGAAAGCTATTTATTTCCAGACAGCTAACATTCACAAGTAGGGTGAAATCATAACTCTTTCATCCTCAGTAGGAATATTGAAAGAGAATCCAACAGGGACATGATTATGTCCAGGGCCATTTGGTCAACTGGCCACAAGGTACATTGGCCACAAGGTCAAATATACCTGAGTTATTCTTCTGGGCCTCTCAGTCATATGCTTTACAGATTTCACAGTTCCCAAGGGAAACTGTCTGTTTTCTTGCTTTTTTTTTTTTTTTTTTTTTTTTTTTTTTTTTTTTTTTTGTCTGTCCATATCCACCTTAACAAAATTAGACTCTACCAGAAACTTTAGTCTTCATCTGACTGTGGTCAAAAGCTAATTTAAAAGAAAAAGCTCACACAAGATAGTTTAAATAAATGTCATTAGTATGGACTAGCTTCAACCTTGTGATCTAATCATATTCCCATAGACAACCCACCATGCCTAGCTTTTGCATCTGTAATAACATTCACTGTTGTTGATACTTAAAGATAACTCTGCACACAACAAAAGAATTATCACATTTTTGCAGGAAATAATTCATTGATTCACTGCCAGGTTTATGGTTCCTTTTATTTGTTTGTTTTGGCAGTTGTACCCCTTCAAAAATTTGCTTCTGCATTTTAAAATGCTAAAGAGTATCCTTTTAATTAAATTGCTGTTTGGTGGACATGTTATCCCATTCTTTACTTGCTTAAAAGCCATGTGTTTATAAATGGGAACTTCCCTTTTGCACTGAGACTTTAACTGTAAGGAAAGCATATTGTTCAACTCAAGTTTTTTCCTAGGATTTGACTGTACCTCAGTTTCCTATCTCAGGGCTTTTCTTTTATATCTTCAGATTATATAATTCCAATGAGCCAGGTTACTGCTCCACTAAGTTAAAGAAAAAACCAAAAAGCTCTGTGCTTGCCTAATATTTTCTTAACACCTGAGGAAACTTAAGCAAAAAAAATCATAAGTTGTATCCGCTGTTTCAACTTCCTCATAAATAGGAGCCTCCACCAAAATATAACAAAAATAACTTAAAGTCTAGTAGGGGGACTTTAAGTTTCTTGGAATAATTTCTGTTGGGAAATCTCAGTGTTGTGGTCACCGCTTTTTCACCCCATTCCACAAGAATTCCATGAGTTCCTGTCCGTTTGTCACCTGCAAGTATAAACAACAGGAACCTTGAGCCTTCTCTCATTTTTTCCTGCTTGTTTCTTTGAGGTGAAGTTTAAGAATATCATGCTTGACAATTTGTTGAATAATGCACACAAGTAATTTTTTTTAACTGTGAGAGTGCTCAGAGTTTGAAGTGTGTTTTAAGAAGTCAGCATGAGTGCTAGGAACCTCAAAGGAATGATTTATATTGATTGGTAAATCCAAACTGTAATTCAAAAGTAACTTAAAGGCATAACTTACTGTTTTCATAGTACTTATCACCAACACACTGTATTCTTATTAAGCCTGAGATATTTCAGGTGAAAATAATACTCCAAACAAAGTTAAGAGTGCACTTGGAATAAAGGAACACCAAGTAAGGAACTTGGTTGTGATTTTTATCATATTTATGGTTCCACATCCCTATTACAGCATATTCCAACATATTGATTCTTCCATTGTTTCCATGGGAACATCCTGATGTCTGTAATTACCAGAAAGTTTTCAATTAATATAAAACACCATGGTAAATCTTTCCTTATGTACTCCCATTTCCATGCAAAAGGTGTAGCCAAGATGCCATTTATAGAATAATATAAATAGCTGAAATGCTATTTACTTGCATAACTCCTTTGTTCAAAGAAATGAGTCTCTGGGAGTGCATTTTCCTCTACTAATGACTGAGCTTAATATTAACCTGAGTGCTTAAATGAATTTGCTGATCGCAGCTAATGCTCACATAGACCTTATTCAACATGAGTTACACACACTGTTGGCACCTGTAGCAGTGCCTGCTTAAAGGAAACCTAATTTGAAAGCAGTACACAGAGATATTTTCTTTACTCTTTCCAGGAGACTTTAGTTTCTACCTTGAAGTTAGGTTTAAAGTAAATACACACTGAGCAGGAGACAGAATACAAGTTTTGCCTTCCCACTCTCTGGCTCACAAACAGAGTTTTAGTCTCTGAACTTTCATCTTTATGAACTTTTTATATCAAGAGTTTTTTGTTTGTTTAAGCAATATTTTTTTTTAGCATTTAAATCAAAGACTATCACCTTGTATAGTGCAGATGATTTAAAAGATGACCCTTTTTTAAAATAAGATATGACAATCTGATAATCTCTAATCATCTATAGGACAAATATGGCAGTACTACTTATGCCAGGTAAAATGTCAATAAGACTGCACCCAGAGTAAGACACAGGATAATTAAGTGTTTTCAAGTCCTTGATGAGCAAAGAAGTCTAGATTAGTTAGGAAAAGAAAGAAAAAAAAATGCAAAGCTAAATTCTATGGTAGCTAGAGGCAGACTGAACCTGCAAACTTTGAATTCAGAGAGCTGGTTGAAGGGATATTTAATGTTTTAGCATACGCTCACCCCAATTAAGAAATGAAAGATGGAAACCCACTGGTTTCTGGGTTTTTTTACCACTGAAGAGAACATATTTTCTGTATAATACCATTATTTCCCACCAGTATGTAACAACCATTTGACTCAGGAAGGCAGAAATCAGCATTTTGATTTTTGGATTCCTTGAAGATATTTCTTAAAATAAAGACATAAATGCTTTTTGAATTTTCATAAATATTTGGGATTTTGATTGGATGTGTGAATACTCCCTGCTGGAATATCAAGTCTCTGTTATTAATTTAGAAGCGTCTCTGTAAACACTCAGGTATGAACTCCATCCCTTCACAAAGAGGCCAATGAATCCTGTCCATCTGACATGAGGAATCTGGTCTCTGAAGTTTCTCTGTGGAGTTGCGGGGCTGGAATTTCATCTAGTACCTGACAGCTGCACCCCTTCAGCTCCTCCTCCACCAAGCTCTTGAAAATCCAGCATGACATCACCAAGATGGCATTGCAAAATAAGTAAGTTCCCTCACAAGGGAGTAAAGAAAACTAGGTTAAGATATGTGCTGACATACAGGGTGCCATCCCAAACAACATCAATAGAGTTATTTTTATTTACATCACCAGAGAGTTTGAAGTAATCTTCCTTGTGTTGTCACAAGCATGCTAAACAAGTTTAAAGATTGTTTAAAGGAACCATTTTAGCTTTGTTGATTACTCAATCTCTGCAGTCATTTATTGCTCCAGTACTACAAAGTAAGAGAGATTATCTTTTAATTAGGTGATTTTTATCCTTGTAACATCCTCAAATGCACTAGATATTCATTAAGTTTTTTTCTCTCCCCCTGCAACTTTCTTGAATCAGCTTTCATGTTTCTCTGCTCTTTTTCCCTGGTGAGTTGTTGATCCAGGGACCAATGAATGTTAGTAATACATCTATTTATGGCCTAATCATTATGAATATTTCTAAATGTACTTCAGAAAATTATTTGTAGGCTATGCACTCAAAACTGCTTAATCCCTATAAATGTTTAGAATGAAAAGTTGTGAAGTTTATCTATGCGTGGAGAAAACACTTGAATTTTCTGTTTTTCTTTGTGTAAAATTTCTTGTATATACACTTGGAAAAATATTACATCCAATTGTTAGCATTTTTGTGAAACTAAGAGTTATACTCATTCTTAGCAGATTTGCCTGCTTACAGTGCAGTTCACAAAAAGTCCTTTAAGATGTTTAAGAATAATGGAAGTTAATGATCCTGTCTCTTTTTTATCTATGACATAATATAAAGGTATTGATCCTACCTGTAGACATGAGGAAAGGCTATCTGATCTTTGGAAGTCCTTCCTACACTTCCTTTCCAAGATTAGATGATTCAATTCATAGCCATTGCTCTTATGGCAAAAGGCAGGTGAGTGGATTCTTCTATTTTAGATGGCAAGTCCATGGCCAATTTACAGGACATTTATGATGTAGTTAATGGGGTGTTGTTATTGTTATCAACAATGTCTCATGGTGGGTGAAGATTTGTCTTCCTAGGTGACAGAACTATTATGTTTGAGGAGCCACATTAGCATCTCCTGCAAAAGAAGTTGAGGGGAGGGCCCCTTTGAAAAGTCTATCCAAAATGATAAAAGCAGCATAAATGTGTAAGACCCTCAGGCTCTTGTTTCCAAGCGAGTGAGAAGTGGAAAGTTTTTGACCCAGAACTCTTATATCTGACGACACACATTCTCCAAAATATAAGCAGCATTGCAACGGTGACAAATGAGAGAATAGAAGTTGTGCATACTCCTAAATTGCTTGGGATTTTCAACAAAAAAACCCCAACAAAACAACACCTCTGAGGTGCTGAAGAAAATCACTTAATGTTTGTAAGACAGGATGCCATGGAGGGCAGAAATATTTTGGTGACAGAACAGTGTTTTGTGCCTGAATAAGTAAACTTGTGCTTGGAGGCACAGAAATTCCCCAGTTCCCCAAGGGCACCAAAAATTTTGGAGCCAACACAGGATTTGTGGCAAAATCTGCAGATGGCTCTGCAGGAGGAATGCATACAGCTGTATACAGCTGGCTTATGGCTGCTTGGCTTTGTATTGGCAACCCAGCTAAGTAGCTATCTTGTTGATGGTGGAGACACAAAAATAATATCCACAGATGCTAACATACACCCCCTCAGTGGTTTCAGCATTTGAACTCATAGCAGTAGACTTGTTCCTTACTTTGATAAAGATTTGCTGTTAGTTTATGCTTTTCCTTCAAGCGAGGGACTGTTGTTAAATTTCCTTAGTTCTAAAATATGTTTTCATTTTTTTTTCCTTTTTTCCTTTTTTTTTCCCTGAAAAAATAATAAGAAATATTGTTTCTTAAAAATATTTAAATAATAGAAAATTGAGGTAGCCTTATTCATAACTCCTCTCTGTCATCTTCAAATATCAAGCATGAAAATATTCAGCTAGATAAAGTCCAAAATTAAAATGGAAGAATGTCTAATCTGGCCAAAATGATAAATTTCTGACCTATGGGAAAATAACAATATTTTTTTCCCTATTCTTAAAAATAAAATTTGAAAAATGCCTTTTTAGAAACTGTTTTTGTTCAGAAACGTTTGGTTTTTTGGCTTTTTTTTTAAAGATAATTTTTAAATTTTGTAGTTTCTTATATTATATCAACACATGCCAAAAATAGTCATGCATAATCTGCTGACAGATTATAATATGGCAATGGTTAAAATGTTCTATTGCTTTTCATTTGTTCATTGTTTTTGTAACAAAATGCAAACTTGTAAATTTGGGATGATGCAGAATGTTTCAATCAGTACTAAGTAGCATCTGCCTTAAAGTCTAAAAATAATTTATTTAAACATTTTCTCATTTTACAGGAAAACTAATCATGTTCATGTCACTTTGAGGAGAAAAAAAGTCTCTTGCCTTGAAGCCTCTTTTTGTAACAAAATGTTCTGTATTAAATTTTTCTATATAGGTCTGTTTGGCATAACTTTATAGCTGATTGAACAAATGTTCTCAAAAAAGACTGCCAAGTTTATAATCCAGTATCACTTGTTTCTGGACAGCACCAATCTCTTTGGTCACTTTTAATTCAGAGATTCCAGATCACTGAGAAATGACTTTACAATGTAAAGCCTTTAAACAGAGCTCTTAAACCGAAATTTTTTTCAGTCCCTGGGAACGTCTCCGCTGATCATAACAGATGTTAAGTCTGGTCATTAGTAGAGAGTAAGCATGGCAAAACACTTTCATAAATTAATTTTACTGGACGTGGAAAAAGGAGCAGTGACTCCCATAATAACTGCTAATTCATACAAGAAAACAACCTGATTTTTGAAAGTTACAAAAACATATCTTGTTGCCAAACCATGAACCTTCTGCAAAGACCATTGGGACTTTAGAAATTTTCCTGGTGATTCAAAGAAAGCAGAAGCATTGGAACTCCTCTGCAGTGTCATGTGGCTAATAGAGCTCTGTGGAACAACTTGTCAAAAAGGAGGTAGTTCTATCTCAGACCAACTTATCCCTGCTTAGACACGTGCAGAGATCATTGCTCAGGAAATTATATTTAACTATAAGAGTGTGCAAGCACGTGTGTGTGTTCATGCACATGTGTTAATAGAGAGATGCATGTGGACACTGCAAAAAAATCTGCTGGAGAAAAAGGATGATTGGATATAGTATATGCAATAAAATTAAAATGTGCAGAGATAATTTCTTAGAAATATAGCCAAAGTTTAACAATTTGTTTCTGAATAATTTAATTTTCATTTTTAAGCCTTTAGAATTATGGTCTATTTATAATTGGAGCCAGAGTCTGCATGTATTTTAAATACAAAGAGAGGTTCCAACAGTCAAGTCACTATATTAGTTGAGAGTTTAATTAATAACACACTAATTGTAGAAGCCAACATCAAGAGCTACATCATATTGTTTCCATTAAATTTTGAAACTGTTTGAAATTATTTAGTAATTAAAAAAGATTAGTTTCTGGGTAAAGTGTTATCTTCTCATAGGGACATAGTTTACTTTGAGTTCTTTCACTTTGCAGACTACAGGATCCTTTGCCAGGTTCTACACTCCAGTGTGCTTTTGGATCTGTACAGTAGTGCATATTCTCACAGTTATACAGAAAGGAAGGAAACTGAGTCCAAAGTCTTTTGTCAAAGTTCACCTAAGGTCCCCAGAACATAAATAATTAATACAATTGGGTTTGCATGGCCAGGTTTTTGAAATTGGGGGGCTACAAGAGTGGCTTTTGTGAGAAGCTGCTGGAAGCTTCCCCCATGTCCAGCAGAACCAATGCCAGATGGTTCCAGGATAGATGTGCTGCTGGCCAGGGCCAGGCACATCAGACATGGTGGCAATACCTCTGTGATAACATATTTAAGAAGAAAGAAAAAAAGCTATTGAACAGTTGTAATTGTGGCCAGACAATACCAGAGTGAGAATATGTGAGAGGATATTAAATTAATATCTCTAATTTGAGTCTATTTCACCCATGACAATATTTGGTGAGTGATCTGTCGCCTTATCTCCACTCATGAATATTTCTTATATTTTGTCTCTCCTGTCCAGCTGCAGAGGGAAATGATAGAAAGGCTTTGGTGGGTGTTTGGCACCCAGACAGGGTCAACCCACTACAACAGTGGTATGAGATCATCAAAAATATAAATAAGTGAAAGTTAGAAAATTTCTATAAGAATAAACAGTATCTCCTGAGGAAATGCATAGTCAGATAAATGTGATTTAAAGATAACATATAAACTCACTTCTAAAATGTTGATTTATCTTCATCCATGGATATTTGCACTAACCAGACATCAAAACCAAATATGCACTAACCAATGTGTCAGAAGATGTTCTCTTTAGCTGTTCTCACTAGTCATCCATAGCCTTATATACATCTGGGTGCTGGGACACAGGGCAGGGATGGAGCAGGGCCCTCCTTCCACCCACAGCCTGCTGCATCCTGTGGGAGCTGCCACCCTTCCACCCAGCACCTCTGAGACCAACAGCAGCCATGGCCTGTTGGGCACTGGGCAGCATGCAGAGCACGTACCCCAGGGTACCTTCCCTGAACATTTTCTCTCCCCAGCTGCCTTGTTCTACCCAGTTCTGCACAAGTAGACTGGTTCTGTTGCCAGCTCCCCTCCACTCCCCCCTCCTCAACAACCATATTGCATAACAGTAGGATTTTGCCCTAAGCTGTTGTGATGAATTTCCAGTCTTATAAGCTCTCTGTAAATTGATAAAATATTCCTCCCCTTCCCTCTGCATTTCACAATAAACATCCTACTAACTTAGTGCAGTCTTAGGTGCAATTAAAATGAATAAATACTATGGGAATCTGATAACTTTGCAGTGAAAAATCAATACTAAAAATAATACATATATCTGATTACTGGTTGTGATACAACAGGAGCATGATGTAAGGATATAAAATTGCAGATATTATTGGAAAGATTGATATCATAACAATTTCTCATATCATATTAGGAAACAACAAATTTAATAACACAATGCATGCAAACCCACTAATAAGATTCAAAAATCTAGTAATATAATATTTGAAAACCTCCAAATTTGACAGGATGTGTCAGTAGTACTACAAAAATTAGCTGTAAATCTGCTGCAATAAATGCTGATCTTTTTTGTACTCCTAAAAATTCCTGCCCTTTATGTCACTATTTCCATAAGCATGTCATGTTATCAATGCATGAAAAAGAGACAAAAAATGTGTGAACTACCAGTTTACAAATGGCCATGATTTTATTTTTTTCTTGATGGAAGGTCTACCCAAATTTATGCTTTGTTTATCTAAATAGTACAAGTGTCATTTGAAAACCAACTACATTTTGGTTGGCTTCTCCCTTTAGGAAATGGTATTTCATCATTAAGTATTTCTTAAATACATTCAGCTTCAAAATCTCCACTATTCTTCAAAGGCCAGAAAAAAGCAACATACTCTTACAGTTTGTCTGCCAAAGCACTTTATCTCACCAGCAGGAGCAAACTGGATCCATGTCTTCTTTAAGTTTTTTTCCTTCCTCCCATCAGGTGAAGGACATATTGGATAGGTCAAGAGGTTAAATTCAAATTCTCATAATTTTGAAGGAGTTCAATGCAGCTACCCATCCATAGAAGGTGTGGTTCATTAATAAAGCAGAGATGGAAATGAACACAGGAAAAGGCCCCTGGAGAAGCTAAAGAAAAGCGACACTTCGTAAAATGTTTAGCTTCCTGGGGGAAATTATTTTCCTTTTTATCAGCTGTCTTCATCCTATTACCAAGGGAAGCCAAAGGTCCCAGCAATGATTTTGAGTCCAGGTTGCCTCTGTGAATGATTAAGGAGAGAAATGTTTTTTTCTCTGTAAGGTGGATACACTTTTCCTGGACAATTTAATGAAAGTCGAGTCTAATCAAACCACACCTAATCTCTCTTCTCCTGCATGAAGAGGACAATAGGCACCACATTACCTCACATCTGAAACCAGAACTCCTGTTGACTAGGTCATTGTAGCACTCCACGTCCTTATAGCCAAAATCTGTTCACCACTGAGAATCATGAAATGCTGTACAAACACATCACTGCTTGCCACATAGAGTGGCAATGCTTCTGGTGGATGGTCAGGATCTCTTAACCAGGTCAGCTTCAGGCTGTCTGGGCATCCTTTACCTGAGGCAGGATTATTCTGATTGTAATCTCAGGTTTAGATATCAAAGAAAGCCTTCAGGTTGCCAGCTGTAGGGCCATCAGACAGGAGAGACACAGCAGGGTGCATGGGACAGGCAGGGCAGGTGAGATGCAGTGACAGCCTCTGGGGAAGGACACAGGGCAACAGGGATCTCCTGTGGTTAACCAAATGCCTCAGATGGGCCAGTTTTTCCCAAGTCTTATCCCTCAAGAGCAAAAACTTGGTTCTTGCAGGCTCTTCAAAAGTCTGGAAAGAAACAACACTCACTAGAAATCTCCTTGGAGAAGGTTCTGGGCACAGAAATGAAACACATCACCGAGAAAAATCTCAGGTACAGTAGAGCAGAGAACAGTTGTATGTGGAATGGAAGCAAATTAAAAATGGATAGAATAAGGAGCTTGCTGTGCATTAAAATTTAAAAAAAAATTAAAACAAAAAAAAAATGTTTGGAGGTTTCATTTTTGCACACCTGGTATGAATATTTTGTTATTCTTGTTTAGCTGAACTAGTATTTCAGGTAGGACAATGAAAGTGGATAACAAAGTTTTCCCCATTTTTTCCTCCAGTCCCTCTTTGACATGAATATAAAGAGGTACAGTACATGACACTGAATATCGACAGAAAGAATTAAAGGTGAGATGTGGAAGTATCAACTCCCATGGCAAGGAAAAGTCAGACAGGGCCAAGGCTTTGTAATTTGCAAGAAGAACTTCAATTCAGGAGTGTGTAATGAGGGTGGTTATTTCTCTAGCCTAGGTTCAGTTAACAGAATCTATTATTTATCAGTTTTGCCAAGTTTGAATAGAGATCTGAATTTCCATGCCTATGTTTTATATGCATGTATAGTTGTATACCTCTGCAGGGTTTCCAGCCTCCTTTCAGAGGTACACAGGTCCAGTTATTCTCTTCGAAATCATTTGCATAGTAGATCAGTTAATTCCTCTGTTTTTTTGGTGATTCACGTACCCAGTTGCTTGTTTTGATGCTTGCAACCCTGTTATGTGAAAATGCCTTACATATATTCCATCAGTGAATATGGCTTAAATATATTCAATCAGGACTCTTCTTGAATTGTATCTGACCTGCATTGTGCTTTTAATAAGGAATAATAAGATTTAACTTACTTTGTGGCCTGGAGTTCTTTGTCTTGTCTTTTGGATTGCCTAGAATATCTTGGAGGTTTTTATGTGAAACACAGTCTTCCACAAAAACTGTGCAGATATCCAATAACATTATAAAACATGGTTTCCAGCTAAAAAACTTCCCCCCACCCCATTATATATAAAGTTTATATTTCTTGGACACTGATTTTTTCGTGAATACAAATTTTTCACATTAGCAGTATTTAAAGCCATGTTTAATGATACTGTTGATCCCACAGCTCAGCAGTTAAGGCAGTGACTAATCACATAAAACTAAGAAAACTGACTGGATAACTAGGGAAGAGAGAAAGTTTACAGAAAAAGTTTGTATCTCAGTCCCAAAAGAAATAATTTGTTGTGTTTTCCTTCCTCATCTAAGAGCTGGCAATATCACAACTCGTGCAGTATCTTGGCATAATTTGATGTCTTCATTTGAAAGAAACCTGGGATTAATGGGCAAAAATAAGCCCCTAAAATGAAATGAATTGTTGAAATCCTGTAGTGAACCTTTTCCTCTTCCTGTTCATGCTGAAGCTCTTGGCAGACCAGCAGAGAAAGGAGCGATGCATTCAAACTAAAAGAAACTTCTCTGTAGCAGAAACAAATGTGAGTCCTGCCATTTCCACAATCTTGCTAATGAATCAAAAGTATTTCTTATTGATGTTTTTGCATAATGTATTGTTTATATTTTGGTGTGCTTTGCTTTCAAATAGAAAGTTCTTTTGGGATACGGTCCCTTTTCTCACTGTGTTTGTTCAGCACCAACCACACTTTGGGAAAAGCACAGCCTTATGAAAGATCAAGTATACTCATAACATTCTCAGTAAGACTGGGCCAGGATTTTTTTTTTGGCCATTTTGTCTTAAGAAAGGATCAGGCCCCCGAGAGCGCTGTTTGGTCTGGCAGCACAATTGCATGGTTACTTATTCTTTAATGGAGATGTCCATTTCTATTACTACTCAATCACTTCAACTGCCTCTCACAGAAAAATCCAATATAACTGGGCAGAGAATGATAACTTGTCTAAGGCATTTTTAAGCCAACCCAAAGGAATATACAGAAGAGATAAAATGTTACACTGAAAATGTATATGTTGGTTTTAAAATGTTTTAACATGACAACACTGGTTTTTAAGATCTATATGTGTTGGGGTTTTGTTTTTAATTTTTTAAAAAGATCCTTTCTGTGGGAGTATATCATATCTCACTATAATCCAACTGGTTTCAGCCCTGTTAAATACCTTAGGGCTTTGCCGTGAGGGTGCAGCAGCGAAGCAGTGAGTGTCTATCTCCTAAAACCATCTGAGCCTCCTGCCTAACAGGCCATTAAAAGGACAGACCACAGAGACACACACACACGAGTGCCATTCAGACCAGAGCCCCCGTCCCCCGCCTGCTCTTCCCCAAGACAGCATGTGTGACCTCTGCAGCACACCCTGCTTCTCTGGCTCAGGGCGAGGAACCTGAGTCCTCTGCCAGCCCGGGCGGGTGCTGGAGCTGCTGTCGCTGCTGCCTGGCTGGGCAGCAGGCGAGCAAGGCTCCCAAATCCTCCTTCTGCCTGGGTGTTTTCTTACAGAGATCCGATCTCCCTACCTCTGCCTCTGACAAAAACATTTGAAGTATTTACCTTGCGCCTACAGAATTCAAAGGATATTTGCCACTAAGTATACTTTTTTAAGCAAAGAGTTTAATAAGAGTATCAGGCACCCTAATTTCCTGTAGCATTCTGCAGAAAACCATCTAGACCTCAGAAACATCTTTATTGATCTGAAGTGGGTTAATGTATTTTGTTTATTATTCTGTGTGTATGTATGTCAATAACTGCTTATAATATCACTTCAAGCACGCCATCAATTCAAAGCAATTTACCTGGGATATTTCTTTGCAGTCACAAGTATGGGCTTCTTTGAAACAGAACAATTTCCAAAGGTAATTCTTAAAAAAAAAAGACTTAAATATTTGATGAATTAATTTTTTATTAATTATTAGTACTATTGTTATTGTTATAAGGGATAATCTGGTTTTGGCAGGCTCTACTTTAGACATAAAGCATTTAAATTTTACACATCCCAATCAACAGCTTGAACATTCGCAACACTTGGTTTTTAAGCCACTCTCATTGTTCTTGTGGGAGGATGGGAACAGGACATATGCTTTATTTTTTCTCAAAGAAGAGAGGGAAATATTTCCTTTTTGACCTCCAAATATGTTAAACATAATTCAGCATGATCTACAATTTTAGTCCAAAATAGTTGACTGCTTCAGGTCAGAACAAAAAATCTTTAACAGAACTGTGGGATTTCTGCACAAATGTTTCTCTTTGTGGCCCTTCATCCCCAGTGATCCCACTGAAAGGATACTCATTCACCCTCCCTGATTGCTCTTAATTGATTCTATACTGTCTATATAGATTGTAGAAAACTCACCTTATTAGTGAACAATGCCTTAGTCAAGTGTCATCCTTAAAATGTCCTAGCATTTCAGATTCTGAAATTCAACCTAAACAGGACAAGGTCCTGGGACCTGTAAGTACCAGTGTCTCAAGTTTTAATTGATCCTTAATTTCAAAAAGTACAGAATTGAAAGCTAGATTATTTTTAAAATGTGCCAGATTGGGTACTAGATACGTCTAACACCTTTCCTTTCTCTTTCTGTGGACTGATAAGGTTTTATCTTCTGCTTAAATATCAGCATTTGAGTGTTGGGCTTTACTCCTAATCTGAATGTACCAGAATGGATAAGGGATGCGTAACCTTTGCAAAAACTCTGCTTAATTTACCTCACCCTGGAGCATGTCACATGCAAGTGACTCACACAGAGCCCCTCAGTACCCAGCTCCATCTACCCCTGCTTCTAGTAAACACAGATCTTCTTTTTCCTGGAGCTTTGCAGTGCCCATAGTGTCTGTGGTAGTTGTGCTCAGGAAGGTTAGTAGCTTGAGAATTTTTTCCTTATATCACCTTCAGGGCCAAGAGTTCAGAGGACAACTACAGAATTAGGGCTGGAGCACAAGCTGGACACCTCCTCTGTTGTAAGGATATGTGTCTCCTTTCCTCAGTAACTGGCAGAGCTGGGGTCTGTTCAGATCTGTCAGCATAAGCTGAAACAAATGATGATGAAAGTAAGCAGGGTGACACTGATTGTCGGCTTCTCCTTGTTGGAAATGATCTGTCTGTTCTCACTCACTGCTTGGCTGTGTTCTGGTATTTAGTCATGGTACACAGAATCCCATGTTTGTGATTCTTTTGAGCACCTCAGACATCGTGTGTTTCCATTTGCTATTGCACTGCAAGAAGCAGTTGTGTAGTAAACTAGGAAACATTTTGTCAGACACCTAGCAATAAAAGGAAGGAGTTTCAAGAATTTTGGATTTGCTTTCCAATCCAGGTGAGAACTGAAGTGACACTGTAGGTTCTCTTTTGTCTAATAAGGTTTGAGAAGTATTTAAGCTTTTCTCTGAGAAAAGATGCAAAACAATCTCTGTCCACTGCCAGCTGTCTATTTTGACAAGCCTTAGAGAAAGCCAATATTTTTGAAACTCTATCCTTATCAAATTTAGTTGAAATTAACCTTTCAATTCAAACCTGATGAGAAGAGCAGGGAAAGGATGGGAAGCCTCCAATAGAAACTCAGTTTTTAAAATTGCTAAATAGCATCACAATGTGCTGCTACAAAAGACTGTTAGAAATGTAAAAACCTGTTATTTCTTATTAAGTGCAACAGTGAAGAGCGGCCAATGGTTGTGCTGCCTAGCACCACACTGGGGTTGACATATCCCAAAGAAAGGCAATTTTAGGAGCTTCTGTACAGTGCTACAGGAGGAAGTACATGGAATCTGAAATCTATGTGGTGCATCTCCTAGCCCTATTTCATGACATGTCCGTAACAGCCAGTGTTCTCTGTCCAGAAAATGTGTACAGAAGATATGGTTACTCCTACACAGGGAGGAAAAGAGACCTGGTTTCTCTCTGTTGGCAAAGGATACCTTTATATCCTTTGTAGAAAAGGTGTAGTATGCAGCTATAATTTCAGGAAATGAAATTATAGTCTATAGACCTTTTGTAGGTACTTCATCACAGTCATACTCTAAGTTGCCAAAAAAATCAATTATTTTCTGAGAGAATACAACTTCTTGCTTTCTGCATTGACCACAAATATATGTTGATCTTTGACAGTGACATTTTAATAAAGGAGAAAGATGTAGATATCAAACAGAATCTAACACAGTACTACACTTTTGAGTCTTTTTTTTTTTTTTAATTATTATTTTTTAAAAGGACAATTTACCAGAGAGTGCCCCAAGTTTCCCTTTGCACCATTTTTCATAAAGCCAAGTTTCCCAATGGGTGCGTTAATCATGTGTTTTACACGCTGTCATATCACATAACATTTTGAGTTTGACTTAACCTGGTGTGATATGTCACAATCCTACAGTATGTGTGCCCCAGGGAACTTTAAATCAGTTTGCTGAAAAACACAATTAAGACCCACAGTGAACTGAGTTTTTGTTAAAACTCTGCATGCACTCAAACTCATATATTTTTTCTCTAGGAAACAGTACATATTGCCTGTGAAAATATTGGTATCACATAAAGCCTTTTAAATTTTCAAAGAAAATTAAAAATAATATTTTCCAATTTCTAGATTGTCTAATAAAATTACTTGTATGTAGTGCAATTCAATACCTGCAACTATTCTTCCCATATAGAGGAGTTACACTGATTTTTTTGTACAGCTGCAGGACAATATTAAAAGTGGCACTGGAATATTTATTTAGATTGCTTTATCATGCTCTGATGTTCTGAACATGGTTTACTTGAGAAAAACCTATGGGTAAATACATAAAACCTGCAAGTCAGGAAGGTTTTGAGAAGAACTGAAGGAAATACTTATAATAAACAGCATCTTCCAATTCTTACTTTCTAAAGGTTATGTATTGCACTTATTTTTTAGCTGATCAGGAAGTGCCTCACCATGGTTTTGTGCAGTCAGACTTCAATGGTCTGATACTGTCTTGTGGGTTGTTTGATTGACCTTCATGGGTTGCTTTGGCTTGTGTCTAAAATGAATGTGTTTTCTCCCAAAACTATTTCAAAATCATCTGCAGATCTGAACTATTTATTTCAGTAGTATGTCATTAAAGCAATTTGATCATGCCAAACATTAATACCTATTTTACAAGGTAGTCATAAATTGCTTTTTCATATTATTTATTCAGCAGTGGTTTGGATCTCTAATGATGTTTCTCACATTTTTATTTTCTATCATATGTTGCTGGTATATGATTGACAATATACTCAAACAGGTTAAGAGTTTTTCATTGCCTGTGGAATGAAGGTGCGACTCTAACCAGGAAGCGACAGATCTTTCTGTCCAAATTCATTTTATTGGGTACTTATTTTTTATATGAAATGGGATGTATGATGGTGTGCAATAGTAATAATGAAAAAAAGACTAACAAGACAACATACTGCCTAAGCATGTGGCCAGGTTTAACAGTACGTATTTTGACACGCATGTAAATACAGGCAGAAGAAAACAAACATGTCTTTTTCACTGTATATGATAGATAGATAAATTCTAAGGGGAAATGACACATTTTGTTATTCATTAACATCCAGTGATCCTTTCATGCAACACCCTGGAGGCTGAATGCAGTGACAGCATAAAAAGGTATACACCCACCAGTACTTGGCATCAGGCATCAAGCAGTTTGCTGGAAAAGAGCTGGCATATATTCCTTGATAATATGTCTCATAGGTTTGTTGGATGGCAGTACACTGAAGTGTCTGACCAGTAAATGACATACCAAAATGCTGACATTTAACCATGTGTGCCTGTTTCCAGTCACACAAGTTTTCCCCAACTTCTATTCATTTTCTGCTTGTAATGGTTGAAGTCCATGCTGACAACAAGCTGATACTAAGCAAAGTGCAGATATATTTCATATGTGTTATGAAAGATAAAAATACAATTTTGCAAGGTAAGTGTGGAGCAGAGAATTGCATTACACTCTTACAAAAGAGATTAGACCTTATTGAAAATTATAGGCATAACAGTTGCTTTTAATTTGATAAATAAAAAGTATAAATATAAAATACTGAAACCTCAACCAGACATCTGCTTCCAAAAAAAAACACCTTGTTTGTGCAATGAAAAGGTACAGGAGGGTGAAATGTCTTTGTCATGTTCCTTTGTAAAAGTTTGTGTCCTTGGCTGTAAAGGAACAGATGTGCGTAAAGAAGAACAGAGAGAGGTACTAACTGCATGTGCAGGCAAATGTTGCTGTAATACAGCATTTAGATTACATTTTATCCAAAGAGTGTTCCAGTTAGGAATGAAGAAGATTTTCTATCCTCTTATTTCCTGAGAACTAGGACTTCATGAGTCCTTGCAACTAAACAGGTAATGAAATCTTCAATAAAGATGTTAAAAATAATAAAAAAGAAAACAGGCAAAACAAGGATTGGTATATAAAGTTTTATACCATATTGTTAAGGCAAGTGCTCTTATTAACCCTTCCCAAAGTGTGGACATAATTCTTAATATCTGAGAACCATTTTTGCAGAATATAATTAATGCAAATATCTTAATGAAGTGTGTATGGAAAGAGGGAGATTTGTCAAAGTACAGTACATGTGAGAAAGAATATTAGGAGGGCAACTGAAAAAAATGGATGGGAAATACCTATAGTGAGTCTTGCAAGGGAGCACAGAGAACTGAACTTGAGATACATCATATTTATAAACCACTAGTACATTAATTGATTCTTCATGAAGCTATAACTCAGATTTTTGGGAGTGAATCTTTCTAGAAATTCAGAAAAGGCACACATCTGAACTGATGGCTAGGCTCTGAGGTTTGTAATGAGAGGGAATTATAAGGATAATGGAAAAAAATCACTATATTTTTGCCATAAAAAATAATCCTTGCTTATACAACGCTATCAAACTGATTACTGGAATACTACTAGAAGATATTTCATTTCTGTGCTGTCGTGGTCAAAATGTTCAGTACTACCCTTCATTTTTGTTTACTGACTACTCTAAGTGCCATTGACTGAAAACTAGCTTTGAAAGTGACACTGGCTTTGTATGCAGAAGCACCTGCTTACATTCGTGGGCAAACCTGTAAAGAAGCCTTTTGGAAATGTAAAAGAAAGTTGCCTTTTGGTACTGCATGGCACAGAGAGGCACTTTGAGCTAAAAACCTCAGCTTGTGACAGTGCAGCCTGACTCTGAAATGGCTGTCCTAAAAGTTTACCTGAATGGCCTCTTTGCAGGCAAACTTCTTTTCCTTCTTGCCTGTAGTACATAGATACCTCTTCCTGTAGGAACTGACATTCTGCTTAGCACTTCAATAATGAAGTGCTCTGCCCTCTCAAAGCCATGCTTTCTGGTCGTCATTTGCATTTCCTTACATGTTACATGCAAAAGGACATTGACAGGGATTGATGAGCCCAACCATTGTCAATCTCAAGTGACATCATTTGGGGGCAATATTTAGAAGATTAGTAACATCTGCTTTTTAAAATATGGTTAGTAGCAACCCCTCCAGCCTACTTCAACCATATGGGATGCTTTGTATGCACAGATAGGCACTGTACACTGCAAAAGATGCAGTGAGAAGAAATGTTTCCTTCAAATAACACAGATGAAAAGATGAAATGAAATCTTTCTTATTTGAAGAAATGAAGTCTTTCTTATTTGGTCAGAAAAAGCAAATGCAAAACCATTATGCTGAACAAAGTTTATTTTTAAATTAAAACCTTTACCTTATGGCTACTATTAATAAATATTTTTATTACTGCAGTGTTTCTATTTTGTGTAAAAAGCCTTATTGCTCAACAAGACCATCACAGTAAGAAAAAGAAATTCTAATTTTAAGCACAGCATTCTGGTTATTTGCATTTTGGTTATCAGCAAACTATTGTTTACAATTGTGAAGGAAAAAGCCTGACAAAGTGCTTCAGGAATGCAGAAGCTTTAGCCATCAAAATCCCTCAGCATCCCATTCTGTTCTCACTTCTTAGAGTGCAAGCTCCCTGTAATTCCACTGATTCTCAAAAGAAAAAATAAATGTGTTTACCCCTTTGGGACATTGGAAGCAGAATAAAATCCCAGCTCTTTAAAATGATAATGCAAATTATTGCTTTCATATATTTATGCTGGGGAGAGGTATTTATTAAAAAAAAAAATTAAGACAATTGGTGATCTCTTCGTGGGCTATAAATTAGGGGTAAGAAGAGGAAGGAAAGCAGAATATTTGCTCATTTAGAAATGCTTTTTGTAAATGTTTCTTTCCCATTTCAGCAATTTGGAGGGATAGCGATAAAAGGACATGAATACAGTTTCCTCTTGTATGTGGAATATAGATTCCCTCCTTCCACAGGTCAAAGCAGAAGGTTTAGGGTTTCCAAATGAGCCCCAAAATCTGTAACTCAATTGCTTTCATTGCAGCATGACTTTTTATATTTGTTGTCTTCTTTGCTTCTGCCTAGTCTGTACAGATTCCTGAACATTTTTGGCAGAGATCATTATGAAAATTATCTTTTTTTTTCTGCATTCATGTCTAAACCAGTCATATCATATTTATTATACAGAGAAGAGTATCTTGAAAATTTTCTTAAACTAGTTTTGAATACAGTCCCATGCACTCAAACCTAATCTCTTCCATATCCCAAATTTCTTTTGCATTTTACTATTAGGTTGTAACTAAAGAGTCTGCTCTGTTAATACTTATTACAGTTTTGAAAAATTGACAGATATTATATATGCTAAAAATGGGTGCATTTCTAAAACATCTGGTCAGAAGAGGTCAGGACTGGCCTCTTCCTCTTCTTGCAAAAACAGTTGGGGCTGATGCAGTTGTAAGCATTAGGGTTCCCAGGGGAACGTTACTTTACCTAATGTACTGGCCGGATGGCACGCTTCACTTCCACAACACCTGCTTACAGATTCTTCCCTGCCACTCAAACCCGAGCCAGCAGAGCATGGGAAACTGGGAACAGGGATAAAAGCACATACAGAATAACTTGGGAGAGGGTGGCAGAGTGAAGAGGAATAGAGCACACTGAAAAGCATAAACATACAGTGAGACACGAAAGAGAGAAATGTCCAGTGTTGAAGAGGTAAATGTTGCCTAGCTAATTGTGACAATTATCCTTTTGTCCTACAAGAGCTTTGTGCGCTATTGATTTATTTTTTTGTCTGGGATTACACCAGGGCACCACATCCTTGACCCATAAAGAACACTTTTCTCTTCTTAAGAAGTTTTCTGGTGTTCTTCCTTGCTATTTTGTCAGAATGGATCATTTTATACTTTGTAAACCTTAGGGAGACTTGAGAAAGGTCAGTCAGTTTTGGATTCAGGGTGTCAATGTCTAGCCTAGCAATGCAAATAATCACCTTTGCAGAACATTAGCTCTGTCTGGTTGAGGTGGTGACATTGCCTGCAGAAACTCATTCATTTGCTGTAGAGTGGCAGCTCTTAACTTCCTGTCTCATCCTGAGATGGTAGAGAAAGTGGTCTAATGGCAATAGTTCTTTCTCTTTAGTACACAGGAAAAAAAAAAAAGATCAAATATGAAGGAGAATTAGTCTCACACCAACTTATTCTCTAGAACATCAATGTAGTAGAGAGCTTGTAATTGGCCTTTCTTGTTGGACAGGAAGAGAAATGGTATAGAGTGACCTGTATGTTTCTGGTAAACCACTGTCACTCGCAATACCTATATTTTTATTAACCCATGGACCCCTTGTGAGCAAAGAGCACTCTGTGAACATCATGAGAGTCAGGTGTCTTTTTCAAATTCTTTGACATCAGGTGGTTCTGGGAACTATAAGGTATTTTTAAATGTTGGAATTTTAAATTTTATTTTTACTTTGAATTTTTGTATTTTTGTATTCTTGTTTTGTTATTCCTTATCAGGAACTCCAGGGTAATTGAGTCATTTTCGTTGGCAAGAGAGATAACATTAAAAGCTCATTTCAGATGCTTTTTTACAAGGTAAAATTGATTGCGGTGGAAGCAATGGCAGCAATGGCACAGGGTGAGAACAGGCACAGCTGTATTATGACTAGGACACTGTCTTGTGTCCTGCTTTCATTTTCTCTGAGGAACAGATATTGTCCCTTGCTATACCTCTTTGCATGCCATCACCTAAAAAGGCAGACTGGGAGAAGGGCTCAAATGCTGTACAAACAGGAGGAAACTCTGTGATCTACTTGTGGCAGGTCAATAGATGATGGTGTGAGGTTGAGTGGCTGGTTTTTGTTCAGGGGATAACAAAGTTTGATTCTACTTACAGTGTTTCAAATAAGGATTCAGAAGGAGTGAAAAGATTTTTAGCAACTTAAATTGACAATGCATTGTGAGGGGGTTTATTTACCATCTCTTTAATTTCCAATCCTGGATTGAGTGGATCAGCATGCAGTTATTGGTACTGCATTTACTGGTGCTGCATTCTGCTCTTGGCTCTTACAATCAGCTTCAGATATGCTGTACATTAGGAGCTCCTAGTGACAGCTGACATCTTCACTGGAACAACCAAGGCAGGCAATGTGACCCTTTAATCTTCATTAAATTTCATTCAGCAGACTGGAGTTTGTGTCTCATTGTTTCTCATTTTCATGTAAAAGTTGTAGCTGCCTGGGTAACTTTTGGCAGACTACTGGTGAAGAAAGGTCTCCCAGATTATTTCCTCCATGAAGATAAAGGTGTTATCTATGAGAGATAAAGGTGGACTTTGGATTTAAGGAATATTTAAGCACTCTCACAAATACCAAATAAGCCTCATGTGTTTCTTTAGAGCAAGGTAGATACACATACATATACATATACATATACACACTATCCATATACACACTATTCCATAAAATCTAGGTTCAAACTAAGATTTATCCTTCTCTCAGGGTTTTGAATACTGAAAATAAACAGGATCAAGTCACACTGTCAAGGTCTGTATTAAGGTGTTCACAGAGTTTGGACTTCAGATTCATATCTTTAGGTTGTATCCACACTAATACCAATCACAAGAATTGTTGAGCTGCAGGACACAAAGACACATCATTGCTTGTGAGTGAATGAAGGAAATTCTACCTGAATTTAAAAGAGCTGTAACCAACAAACTCGTTTTATTTTTGGCCTTTTCAGATGTTACTTATGAAATATAACATGAACCAACTACTATTCAACAATCCCTTGCATTCTTCTGGTAAAATATAAGATCTTCTTAATTATATCAAATCCAATGCTTCTTAATGAAGCTTAGTTTTGGAACTACATACATCACTAAAGACCTTTATGATTGTACTGTTAATTGCTTTATAAACCTATTGCCCATTCAGAATTAAAGCAATTTCATAAAAGACAAATAAAGGTATAAATTAAATATTAGGAGGTCTGAATAGGAAATAGCTATTTATATAGAACAGCTTTTGTTCTCTGTTCAATCATGGTTGCTTAATTTTGTCAGCACGTTCTGGTGGCACTTTGATTTACTGCTTTTGAAGTCAACAGCACCACCTTTACAGTATATCATTGAGGTCTGTAAACTGTTAGGCCCAGAGAGATTGGGCAGTTTATTTTCCACATATCCCTGACATGTCAACCACGTGCATCAGTATGACATAAAGACTGAGCACCCACGGACTTATAACAGTGTCAAACCTTGTCTTTTGCCAGCTAGCACAGCTAGCATTATATTTGTTACAAGGAAAATGTCCACATGAAAATCAGCTTGGCCCTAATTTGCTTAAATTTCTGCCCTTTTCTACAGTATTTATGTTAATTGGCTTTCCTGGAGATGATCCAAGTCACTCTTTGTGATGTTCTACATCTCACTCGGGTTATGGATTTAGTTTGACAAAGAATTCTACATTAAAAAAAAATTAAACAAACCAACCAAACACAAAGCCTGCAAAGAGGGGATGGGCAGAGACCAAATGTAAGACTTACCAAGAGGTATGTTAGTCTATGAACATCCAGAGGGTCAGCTGCTCTACAGTACCTGCTTGTGCTCATGCTGATACCCCAGTGAAATGCTACCAGACGTGCTGGAGAATAAGTGGACAGATGATCGTGATACTTGTGATGCAAGTTCTCCCCCTACCTTACCTCATGAAAATTTGTCAAGAGCAAATAAAACAATAGAAGGGGAAATTTTCCCTGAATTCTGCTGCAGATACTCTACACAGCCAGAGTTCATCCAAGATCTCTAATATGCAAGTAAATTTGATAGTAAGGCAGCTAGAAAGGTGCTCAGACTCATGGAAAGCTGAGGTACTGGATGGCTTTTATACTTGTGTGAGTCCCATCACTTTAATGAGCAGCTTGTAATCTTTGTAGTATATAGCTGATAGATATTTAGTGGTAAGTGAAGTTGAATATAAAGCCACATCTGTGCTGACATTAAAAAAAAAAAAATTACCAGACACAAAAGGATGGAAAATTTTAAATAAGGTTTTAAAAAGCCAATGTAAAGAAATCAAAATAGGTATAATACATTTAGTCCATTACAAACTATGTGGTACTTTTTTGGTTTTGATTTTTTTTTCTCTCCAGATGCTGCTTATCTTATAAACAGATTCTCTTCTAAAATAGCCCAAATTTTATTTTTTCACAGCCAATTTTTTTTTCATTATTACCTAATAGATTTCAACCCAGAGGTCCAAAAAAACAAAGACGTTTTTAAAGATGGATGAAAATGCAACGAAAAATATCTTTCAAAAAGAACACTTCCCTCAAAACATGCTTCTCTCTTGACTCTGCCTTCAAAAACCAAAATAAGAGCCAGAAAGTCTGCAAGTCTTTGACAGTGTTCAAGTACAAATCTGAAATTTAGGCCATTTTCAAGTTCACTTCTCTGCTCAAAAAACCCTGCCTTAACTGAATGTAAATCCAATTGCAGTGACTACCTTCTCCTCCTCTAACTGTCACTTGCTACTGTTCTGTGGTATCTAAGTCAGGCAGTTTGTGAATTAATTATGAGGGGGTGTGTATTTTCTTTTTCTAAAGAACAGTGAAACTAAAATTTCTCATTTCAAGTCTGCCAGTGTCATTACGTGCACATTCTTCATTCCTTTCCAATCAGATTAGAGCCTTGCTATAATTTTCTAAGTCCAGATCTGCTGTTCATTCAGCAGCATAGTCTCTGGCCATGTACAGAACAAAATCACTGATCTTTCTGGATTTTTTTTTAAATAATGTAATTTTAAGTGCTTTAGACACTAATTGCACAGCAATGGCAGCCATTGCCTAGCTGGATTGGCTTAAAAGCTTCATGCAAAACGCTGATTTGCAAATTAACTTGCCTTGGCAACCAGGAGAGATGTCAATTTGAAACTAAGTGGCAGTATATCATTTCACCTCAAAAGGCCAGGGTTTGTTGAAAAGTGATACACGCATTCTCATGATGAAGGATTTGTTATGCTATTGACCATTGACATAAGTAAGTAAGAAACCATTATCCCGAGGACAAAAATAAAAATAAATCAAAGCTCACTTTCCAGCTGTCTATAAGGAGAAGAACTTGCTATTGATGTAATTTCTGGCTAAAATTACTTAGATATGTGCCAGCTGCTTTGTCAAAAAACAAGGGTCTGCTTGCTGAAGGCACTATGGCTACTTGTCCAACCAGTGATAAAATCCAAACAAAAGCCTTTTTAAGGCTCTCCTAACATATAGGGACACCAAAAAAATTTGACACTGACACATGCACAAATGTAATCTAACCCCGTTAATTCCCTTAAAGGAAAGTCTGTTTGCAAACATGGATCTTTATATTGCACTTATGAGGTGTTGCATGAATTTAGGGTCAGAGATATATGAATTGCCCCATGAAACTAAGAGTTCATGTTGGTTGGATTGAAACTGAATGACATGATCATGATTTGGATGGAGCTGTGCAGTGAGTGACAAACAGCAGTATTATTTGCATCACCATGTATCATCTCACAATTAAGCTATGGTGAAAGGGCTCTTTGTTCTGGGAACCCAGCCCAGACAGAGGAAATTGTGGGGAGAAGAGATGAAACTTCTCTTGCTTTGTCTGTCCTCAAAGCTTGTCAACTCAGAAATTGCTGTGTGCAAGCCCTGGCTCCTCCAGGGAAGGGAGGTGGCTGATGGCGACAAGGAGCTCAGGCCAGCGTCTTTGCCTGTAGCATTTAGTTCCTATATCTCCTCTCAATCCCGTTCTTCCAGAGCAAAGCAATATTGCAACACAAACAGCCATGCTTGGCCCTTCAGGATGGTCAACAAAGCAACAGGATGGGGCGGTGTGTCCCTGTGTGACTGGGAGTCCTTAGGGATGTCCAGGCACACTGGGGCCCCTGGCAAACTGTGCAGGATGAATCCCTGCAGACCTGACAGGGGGCAGGAACACAAGCTCACCTCGGGAGTGGTGATTATTGAATACCCCCATGTTGCACAGGAGAAGTTTGTCTCAGCCCTTTCAGCTCTGAAAGCTACATTTGTAATTCATCTGAATGGAAATATTTTGGAGAATGAGAAGGAGCAAAATAGACTTTTTGGCTTTGCTGACAACCCTGTGGTTAAACAGTGGCCTTGGACACAAAAAACCCAGGATTATGTTCCTCCTCTAGCTAACTCTGAGTAATCACATCTACAAATCAGTGGTGAAAATGAGTAACTTTTGATTCAGGTTGAGAAAAGACTTCAGTCTGGGTCTTTTAGTGTCCCTGGCTGTTACACCATTTTCTTCAGGAAAAGAAACAAAAGCAAACCAAACAAAACTCAACATGAAGACATGAAGTCTTGAAAATTAACATAGCATGGAATTATTGTCCTCCAGACAGCTTTAATTGCTAGTGCAACAATTGATGATTAGAATTCAAAAATTCATATCCCACATGTATTCCTCAATTTTTGTTTATAATTTGTCATCCCAGCAGATCCTCCTTACAGTAAGTTTATTTATCAGAGTGTTCATGGAAAGTAGAGCCCAAAGGGGATGTAAATCCAAAGTAAGTGAATTTGTTTAAATATTTAAATCAACATTTTTGTGATGCATTATTCTAGCTCCAGTCAGCATTCTGGAGTTAAAGTGGGATGAAAAATAATTTTCAGAAGTATTTTTTTAAGATGTAAATTAATTATAATTCAAATGCCTAAACTGTACTATGTAAAGAATGATTTTTTTTTTCTATTTTGAGTCAGGAAATTTGTTAACATCTATTACAAAGAAGTATTTACATCATTAAAAAATATGTTTAAAATTCAGTAACTAAAATTTTAACACATAGTCAAACTTGGAAAGCATTTCTATGCTTTCAGTTATTTTATTTTTTTTTTTTTAATGCAGTGCAGCTAGTTCTATTTTGGACTTTTAGTTTGTTAGAAAATATTAAATTAACTTTAATATTTTCCAAATATATTGAAACATTATTCTAATTTAATAAAATTTAATTATAAAATCTGTGCAAATGCATTTTAATAATGTTCTTTTCACCCAGAAAGGAAAGTTTATGCGCTCTCGTAAGCGGACTAGCACAGTTGCTTAGTATCTCAACGTTACCTTTCAGTTTTGAAAAAGAAAAGGAGATATTTTTAACTGTACTAAAAAGCCTGTGAGGTGGGCGGGGAATTTTGGGAGGGTAACTGTAAAACTCCATGCTCACCCCAAATGTATTTTTCTGCAGCTGCACAGTTTTTTGTTATGAATTATTTTAGCCATGTTCGCTGCTTACCTGCCTTCAACACAGCAGGATCCAAAGTCATCTATGTCTGCTGCAGTTATTTCAATTCTTTTCGTATTAAATGTGTGTTTCAAATGACTGGCACCACAGATTACATTCCCAGTAGACTCTTAGACTTTTGCTTAAATTCATGTAGATCAAGAGTTATCCTAAAATCAGCAAGACATTCTCATTATGTAAAGTTAAGCATATGTTCAAGTGTTTGCATTATCAGGGCTAATCCATAAAATTGAGAAGAAAATAGAATACACAAATATACAACATTTTTATAGGAACCTATAACTGTATAAACTTAAAATGAATGGTTAGTTTAAATATTAATCGTTATGTGTATGTATCATACATATTTGTATTAAATTGAACTTGCTCAGATTTTTAAATTGGCATGATCAGTGCTAAATAAATGCCAGAAATAATTATATAACTTATTTTTCTTCCCAAAAGTGGGTTGCAGTAATACCTGTTGTAAGGATATGTGATTAACATTGTTTGGGCCCTGTGGCATTATATTATATTATTTATTTATTTCTGATAGAATCCCTAATCCCTGCTTAATTTTATGAACTGTCAAAATGATTCTAAATATCTCTCTGGTTTGCATTTTCACCTCAGGACAGGAGTCCAGAGGTACAGATTTGTTGTACAACAGTGGACTTCAGGCAATTTTCATCTTTTAATGCCTACAGCATCCAAGGTTGAATTTGTAATAATCACCAGATTATCTCTAAAGGATCTTCCTGTTACACTTGCAAATAGTTCTGCAGGAAAATGCAAAAGATATAGAAGAAAAATAATTGATTAGATGCAGGAGATCATTTTGTCACATAATCCCAGATGGAAAAGAAAACAAATGTAGATTCCTTTTTTTTTAATGACAGCTGAAACATACTATGGGAAAGATACTTGCTATTCTAGTTAAGTCATATGCTGGTCTCAGTGCCCTGGTTAGATCTTAAAATGCCTTAAGAAAATGTGCAAAAATAACACTGTAGCTAGAATTTTATTTTAGAATGGGAATGGATTGTTCAAGTGGTGTGCACAATCATGACAGCTAGCAAAGTAATGTGCCTATTGATATGGCAGGTATAAGGAAAAAAAAGTGTGGATATAAATTAACTATAGGTGAGATTCTTATTATTTTTAATAGCATGTGATTATCCGTCCATTATATTTTAGGGAGCTATGAACTAATTGGGTGATATTTAAAGTGAGGAAGGGAAACAGAATATGGTAACAGATTCCACGTAGTAATTGTGTATATGAAAGTCAGGTGATGGAAACCATGAAGATTTAATAAATGCTGATAAATAATTTACTTTTATTATCGGTATCATAACTGAAATCTAATTCAGGTATAATTTGTGAGCTCTTAAAATTTTCTTTAGTTTGCATTTTACTAAGAGATTGAACCTTATTTCTTTCTCAGAGCTGGGATGTGATTCTAATTTTTTTCCTATTATAATAAATTAATTTGAATTTCACTTATGAAATCAATTGAAATTCACACCAAAAAAATTAATCAAGTCAAGGAAGAGGGACTGAAAAAAATTTTGGGGTATTCATTTGATTTGAAAGGGGTTGTTTTTTTTTTTTTTTTTTTTCCTTTATGCACTGTTTAATCTCACATAGATTTTAATATTTTAAAAACAATGTGAGGTATTCTTTACTGGTCCAGGCCAGAGGATGGATAGCACTTTGCCTGCTGGTACAGAAGCTTTAATATGTGAAAATGGGACATGGGAAACCACACACATGTCATTAAGGGGACCAAGAAAGGATGGCTCTGAGGGCATGTCAAGATGCAAAAAAATTTATCAGTTTCTGTGTCTGGACAATGCATTTGAGGGCAAGGCAGTGTCTGGTGCAGAAGGAAATGGAGAGTTGAATTACACGATTAAAGGATTAGTACACAAGAATGATGAAATAGAAAACAATAAACAATAAAGATTTATTTCCTATTTTTCCTACATCTAAGGGAGTCAAGCTTCAGATAGGGTAATAGAAAATAATCCAGAGGGATAATAACTGTCTACTGCCCAGAAAATACAGCATTTATTAGTGTAAACTAACATATCATACTGAAGTCACCCTGGATAACCTGTGTCTTGAAGCATGGTTGGGCAACCTGGAAGAAAAGTATTCGGTCTGTCTCCTGTAGAGTTTGCTTGTTTCTTAGAAATGCAGGCTGTCCCATGCACCTTCATCTGTACATGAAGAGGAAAGAACAACACTTCTCTTCTTTGGGCTCCACCCAAAGCAGCATGAAAGAGACCAAAACTTAGGAACCTGGGGAATAATTAAAACAGAGCCAGCAGCAGAAGGGTAGAACATGAAATCTGTCTGAAGCAGCACAGATATCTACTCTCATCTTGCTGCTAAGGACAAAATATCATAAACTTAGGAAATTCTAGCCCCGTTTATTGCAGAAGATTGAATTTTGTTTCTCTTGTAAATAGTTAGCAATGTTAAAAATGAAAGTCAAAAAAAAAAAAAAACCAAAAAAAACCCAAGAAAACAAAAGCAAAAACCAAACCCGGATATTGAAACTGCATCTACTTTCTACTTGTGTGTTTTGATGAATGTAGGGGAAAGCATTTGGGAAATTTGAAATTGGGAAGCCAGGTGATAAAATTATCATCTTTGTCCAGATATATAGAGACATTAGGTAGTCATCAAATATTGATGATGCATTAAAGGTCTAAGACTAAGGCAGAGCTCTCCATTTGTTTGTTTTGTTTGGCCAATGTGTTAAGTAGAATAACTTATGAGAAATGATAGAATTCATCCCTTCTACTCCTTTTGTTAACAGGTTAGCACTCGACCAATTCACATATCTAAGGCTGTATGTATTATTAATCAAAAGAGTTTAAAAGTCAATCCAATCTGGTTATATACAGTAGTTCTTGTGGTTTTCAAACCTTTAAATAATTTATGGTGTCATCACTTTCCCAGTGGATATCAGGCTAGTTGAGTGTCTGGAATCAGAATCCCACTGGGAAAAAAAGAAACATAGTCAGAAAAAGTAGTAATTTTTTTTTTTTAATAATAGCAACTGCAGCCTATTGTATCATCACTATCAGTCTCTAGAGAGATCATTTCTCTGAAAGAGAAGTTTTTCTTATACAAATCCTTTTGGGATCAAACAATTTCACCAAATCTATACCTACATATTGTTCTAACTGGATAAGGGAGTGTGTGTGTTTTGAGCACACATGGAGGTTTGTTCTGCTTCTTTTGAAGTGATAAGCCCCCACAGTTGATCATTGTAATCTGAAATGGCTATTTTATTTTTTTATAAGTATGTCTTAAATTAATTCAGCCATTTTTGATTATGTGAATACTGGGGTATCTACTTTTGAGCTTTTTAATCTTTCTAGGTATTCAAGAATATAATAAAAAAGTGATTTAAAATAACGCATTCAATTTAAAAGTGTTAGAGAAATAATGACATTATTTTATGGGATAGAATACCAGATTCTGCCTTCCCAAGTAAGGGACTTGATTTCTATTATTGAATAGACTGCTACCATATATTTAACATATAACCTCCTTTCAGAATTAAAGACCTCCTTTCAACCCAGAAAATCATATATTCTTTCTCCATGTAAAATAAGGTCATTGAAGACCAGGTGCTCTGACAGGTACTCTGCTAGTTCCCCAACAGAATATGAGTTTTAATACCTCTTTGTTTTGCACTATATCTTCCAAGCAATGTCCCATGTATAGCCTTTTTTTTTTCTTGAACCTCTCAATAAAAAATTCAGGATGTATCAGTGAAGAAAATAGTCCTGTGATCTTTTAAAACAGCTGATTTTGTCTTTAGCTGCCAGCTGTCCATACCCACTGACTGCAACCAGCTCCACAATTTTTCCTGCTGCATCCAGATCCTGCTTTCTACCTGCCTAGGAAATTTTGCTTCCTGGCCCTACAACAGCCTGTACACTTGCTAACAGAATGGAGCAAATGGCAAGAAAGCATTTCTGCATGCAGTCAGCCAGCCAGCCTAGCAACGTTCTGCTGGGGTTCAGAATTATGAGTTTATATAAACTAAGACTGGCCTTAAATATAAGTCAGGGAAGGAATCCTTCCATGAATGTGAGATGTTTATGCCACCGTTATGGAGTAAGACTGAGGAAATTTGCTAGATGAGAGGGAAGTGGACATTTCACTTAGAAAATCAGCATTTGAGTCCCTTATTCCTTTAAAAACATAGACAAAATTTGAAACACAAAATGTAATAGTATAAAACATGAAAAAAAAAAAAGAAAAGAGTGAAGGATTTAGGTGCATGCATATAATAAAATTCCCTCAGTGCCACTAACTCAGCTGTATTGATGACACGTATTGACTCATATTCTGCTTTCAGCAACACTTGTGTAAATCCAGGGTACTGAAACTTCAGTCACTTCGGAGCAATTGCTCTTGATTTACACTCGTGTAACTGACAGAGTTTGACCCTTAGACTGTACATCTATCTTATATTATGCATTTAGCTTCCTGAGCCACAACTGAACAATAAGGCAGTATATATATCATCTGATATGTACCATATATCAGTTTAATGTGGACATTTAAGTTTTGCAATTCTTCTACTCTTGTGCTGCCATTCTCATACTTGAAAGAGTATTAAATTTTATTTATATACATACATATATATATGTATATATATAAATATTGTATATATATATAATATATATATATAAATATAATATATATATATATATACCTACACACAGACGCACACTGGCACTTTTAAGAAATATGTGTGATTCTTAGATGTGTGGCTCCAGAAAACGGAGCATTTCATTTATCTTTCCTAAACAACATGCAAAAATAGTTAAGAACTGCATGAGTGTTTAAATTGATCTTAATTAGCACTCTCCAAGTGATCAGAACTGATCTTACTGGCCACAAGGATATTCCTCTCCTAGTTCCCTATCTCCAAACAGGGACAATGTTGCCCACTGAACACGTGAACATGTCTCAGCACAGGTTTCCTGAGATGAGGAAGAGCAACAGGGGTGCCGTGGGTCCTGTTTTTTGGCCATGTTTACAAAGCAATTTCTCTCTTTATATGTTGGGGTCACACCTGTGAGGCTCTTCTTTTCCCAGGGTAGGTCTGGCTGAATTTTTTAATATCAGCCTTATCTTGCCAATGCTCTGCCTAGTGCCAGTTTGCATAATGATTATCCTGCAATCACATTCCCAAAAACTTCTGCTGAAAACAAAAGGTGCTTCCAGAAATACCTTGAGAGATAAATAATACATCAACTTAGGCACTCTGCTTTAACTTCCTCTGAAGGCAACTACTCCTGAGCAACTCCAAAACACAATGACCCCAAATAAATATTTTGTCCTATGGTCACTCTTTATACAACAAGCACATTGTAGCCACAGTGAAGATGATGCCAAGAGCAAAACAATGGCACATATATTTGGAAACTTAAGAATGCTCTTAAGCTTTCGGCTCCCTTTTTCTCTCAGTAATATAGAGCACTTCATTCTAGTAACACTTCACATTTCCACAGACTTCTTTCTAAGGAGACTAAACCTGAAGGGCTTGTATTATTTCTCTGGTTCCTACAGGCTTCCAAGAGGCAGGCATATTCTGCAAAAAAAATTAAAAGAAGCAGACATTCATTTTAAAATTTGATTACTAAGACATGAAAATGGGAACTAATTTTATCTATAAGAAAAATCAGAGGGAAAAAGGAAGAAAGTTTAACAGAAAAGCAATAAAGTTTTGGACAGTTCACAAGGTCTAGCAGCCTGTAGGCCAAACAATAAGCAATTTGTTGAGGAAGAGAGAATAAAGACATTCTTTCAGGCTGGCCGGCTGGCATGGTGAGCTGCCCATTGTGCTGCTGGCTGTGAGACCTGGGATTAGGGAGCAGCTCAGGTTCCCAGGCTTGGCACCAATGGAAACTCAAGTTTATGTATTTAGTCTTTGAACAGAAGAAGAGGTCACAGTTCAGTACCATTTGAGAGCTGATCTACCAAACAGCACAAGTACTGGCTCCAGAGGATGAATGTTCATCTGCCCATTTGGTCAAAGGTGAGCTGCCCTAATAATGCCTCTAGCAAGGTAGAAAAGATAAAAAAAGCTTGCAATGCATAGCTGACATGGGGGAGGGACACACTTTCAAGTGATAGACTGCAGTGAAAAGGCAAAATACAGCCATAACGACAATCTGCTCTGTGAAAGTTGCTCAGTGGGTTAGAATCAAATAATGCAATATAAAAAAAATTACATTTAAAATAATCTTAAGTTATTAATGTGATTTTAAAAAATCAGATATATTTCTGCATTAAGAAAAGGAAATGGAGAGAAAGAAAAGGTGCTTCTTTTCCATACTAAAATATTTTTTTTTCAAAATACAAAAAAAACAAAAAGTAGAAAAGCAGAAACAGAATAATAAAATCAAAATAGTTATAAATAAAGAATATATTGCAGGGTTAAGGACACCAAATGCATTCATCAAGAGTCAATAAATGGGAATAACAAAGCTACATTAGCTCCTCTAATGTCCAGAAATTATTCACTCTCTTGGAATAATTCTGGACATTAGAAGACTGTGCAGAGCACTAACTTAGGAACTGACATTCTCTGTGGATAAGCATTTGTTTTAGATATTCCAAAAGAGGAAAACCCCTTTTCCCAAAACAATAACTTTATCTGAGGAACTCAAATGATCAGATTATTTGGCTGCCCCAAATAATTGAAATAGATACTGGAAATGCAGAATAAATAATAGCAGAAATTTCACATTACACACACCTTAATATAAAAGTTTAGTCTTTGCTGATACTGTTCCCATTCCTCATTTGATAATTTTATGCAGAGCAAGGGGAAATTTTAATAAATTAGTGATCCAATCTCATGCTTATATTTAAAAATTGAGTTTCTTGAGTCATGTAGACTAGAATTCTACACTTAATGTTTTTTTTTTTTTCACTTCCTGAAAATATCCATAGGATTGAGGTTTTCCAGAACACATAACCATATTCCAGAACAAAGAACACATATTCCAGAACAAAGAAATGTTGATGCTTGCATGTGTGAATGTGAAATTTAAAAGATCTAGAATGAAAAGTAAGAATCTAAAAACCCCGAAATAAGTAATCAACAACCAGCAGCTGCATCATTTGAATGTTCATGCTCACTGTGTGAAGAATAAGGAAGACAAAAGTGCAGTTAAGCAAACAGGAAGCCATGCACATTTTTCCCTAATGATTATATTGGAGATGAGTCTGTTTATGAGCATCTAGTGGACAGAAGAAGTACCTAAATTCATCATCCTCTCTGGGGTATGAACTGAGTCAGGATAGCAAAATCTGGCCTTAGGAGAATTGCTCATTAAAGGCATTAAGTCCAGTTCTACCATCTTAAGATAAACAGTACATTTCAGAGTCAGGTTTTCCTGGTAAGAAGCTTTTAGTAGTAGCAATTTAAAAACTCTCCAAAGCACAATATTGTATGAGAGCTTGTGATTCACTCCACCTTTTGATTTTACATTAAGCTCTTCTGTTTGATATTTTTCTCTTCACAGACAGAGAAAAGAAATAGTTTTTTTAGAGAATGAGACCACAGGGTAACCAGGCTGAAGAATTATAATAACAGACATTATGAAAACTTGTAATTATGGGTTTGAGATTCCAGCATGAGACAGAATGACACTTTGGTGTTTCAGTTCTTCAGCTTCTGCTGTTGTAAACTAAGCCCCAGGTCTAGCCCAGAAGTGGAAGATAGCACAGCACAGGAGTCAGAGGACTTGCCCTCAGCAGGGCATTTCTGAACGGGATTCTCTGAAAGCTGCTTGGCTGCACATTCTTGTGAGTTTTCCAGATAGCTTCTGAAATTGGGAGAACTTCTTCAGTCTTAAGAATTTCTTAAGAATGCTAAGCCTTTTTGCCATTAGGAAAGCTAGAGAGAGGAAGGACGCTCCCTCAGTTTTGGTGGGACTCCGAACACGTGGCATCAAAGAAGAACCCCCAAATTCTCCTCACAAGGAATCCAGTGACAAATGACATGAAGAATCAGTGGCATGACCAGTGAAGGCTAGATGCCTTTAGAAAACTTGCATCCAATGAGGTTATGGAGCTTGCTGTGTAGTGTACTGTTGCTTACAGTCTGTCCTAAATTAAACAATGTCCATCTGTGGCTTGAGAGTTTGTTTGCAGTAGAAGTCACATCCCCCTTTAGGCTTTCTCTGTACCTGTCAGCAAGGGAAAGAGGGAATAATACCTCTGCGGTGTCTGAGCATCGCTGTGAGAGTAATATGAAACAGCAGCAAGTAATCATCAACTTTGGGATCATAGTTCAGGTTAACTTGGTAAGCAACCTGAATGTGAGCCTGAAATTCTGAAAAACCCTTCAAGCCTTCAAATCTGAGAGAATAAATTATCTACTAATTATTTCTTTCTTTCTTTCTTTTTTTTTTTTTTTTTAATTTCAGTATAGATTATGTCTAGATCTTAGAAAGGGGTTTTCCATCTCTTTCTTCCTTGGTCTTGTGCTTCCATCTCTGCTGCAATTCTGCTCCTTTCTAGCGTCAGTTCCCATACATCTCTCATCTGCACATTTTGATGCATGCCTGTCCCGTCCCATGACTGCTGTCACCTGCATGTGCCTGGTACAGGCCTCCCATGACACCCCTTCCCTTTTCCCTTGCTGCCTCTCTCTCTCTCCCTCTCTGTCTCTCAGACCACAGGGGCCACACGATCACCACTTTCTCAGTGTGGCATTTCCTTCTGTGCGTTGCTCTCGCGTGTTGTTTATCTCTCAGAAGGATTGCAGCTATAGATAACATCAGTGGAACTGTATCTGTCTAGGAGCAGATGTCTACCTCTGCCATATCATCTTAATTGCCCTGCTGTGGCTCACCTACCAGAAGCCTTTTTTTTTTTTCCCGTGTTACTTTTTTTCCCCCCTCCAATTTTGCAAATGATTAGTTCAAAACCAGCAGGATTTAGTTTATAGTCACAGGAATTAGCTGGCCATATTTAATCTTTTAAGGAGAGAGAATCCCTTCAGTTGCTAACCTACTGGACAGTATTTTCTAAGGTCCTTGAGATTTTGTCTTATATTTTCATTTTATAGTGAATTAGGTAAGTATTACTGAAAGAGAAACTAGAGAAGCAGGAAATTGTTATGAAAATATCAGCCAAAACCAAGGTGTTACTGTCTGGACTAGGAGGATAAGCAAGTAATGTAAATAACTATATATGACAGAGACATACTCTTACCTGTTTCTATGGTGTTGATAATTTTGTGTTCAAATTTTCTTTTTTTTTCTTTTTTTTCTTTTTTTTTTTTTGAGAGAGAGAAAATTGAATCACACAGCACTTCAGAAGATTCTTCTATGTAAAAAAATTGAAAGGTATTCATTTGGCAGTCTTAAATACAAGTGATCCAAATTATACCTTTCAGTCATTCTAGTTTTACATTGATCAAGAGTAAAAGTATGGATTTGTATTAGTTTGGGACTAAAATTTAGACTATGGGAAAGTAAAAAAAGAAAAAGAGAGCTGGCAAATGATTTATCCATTTTCCATTGTAACTATTTTAGCCATTTTGTAGAGGGCTGAAAAAAGCGTTTCTATGAGAAAGCTACACTTCAATTATCTGTGTTTGCCATGTGACGAAGACAGGTTTGACAAATATCCAGCCTTCAGTTAGCTCAGACTTAGCCTTAAGTTCACAATAAAATTTGAATCAAGTTTCACCTCAGGTTTTGATATCATGCTGCAAAAGGGGCTTATTATATTCATCCAAAAATATTTGGTCCTTTTGATGAAGTAACACAAATACAGTATTTCAGCAGGTGCATACGCACCAATATACACATTCACTGTCAGTGATAAATTAAAATTAATCAAATGTTACCATGCTAGCATATAAACTAGTACAATTATTTCCAATCACAGGCAATACAAATCAACATAAAAGCAGCACTCTGATGTATCAAGCTAGAAAAACTTTTATTTTAAGTACTTATGTGCATATAAACCATAATTTGCATCTCCCATCCTTTCTCCTTTTTTAATAAGGACCTTCCAATGCAGGATGGGAATATCCTGTACCCAGCATGAGGAATGTGCTTGCCACAAGACAGCTAACTTCTAACAGAGCTGTTTACTGAATTTTTGGCAAAGTTAGTTAAATTTTTTATTCCTTACCTCCCATCCTACACCCCTCACCCCCACCCCATGACAATTATGTTCTGGTTTGCTGCATTTTATGCCTTCTCAAGTTTTCTCCTCACTTTTGCAATGTCTTGAGAAAAGCTGAAGATCTTTGTGCTCTATTTCAGGTACTGCACTAATAAAAGTTTCAAAATAAGTCAAATTCAGTGCAGAATCTTCATCTGGATTTTGGTTTTTTTTTTTCCTTTACTGTTTCACCTCAGCTTTTTAAAACAGATTAAATTTAGTCCAAAATTGCCCTTGCAAAGACAGTATCTTTTTACTTGTCACAATCATTTCTGAAGTGTCAGCAAAACAAGGGATTTTTACAACAGCAGCAACAAAAGCGAACTAGTACAGTTTTGGGAGGTGAGGTTCAATCTCTCTTGTTATCTCATCAGAGCTGTTAATTAAAATTCATTTGATAACATTTACCGCAGGTCATGTTGAACTCTCTGTCCTCCCCTTTACTGACATACACACACTTACAGACAGAAAAGCCAGACCTCAGGAAAGAAAGTGAAGCTTTTAAATATATTTGCAATTGCAGCTGTTCTACTTTCAGAGTCTTCATCTGATTTTCAGAATTCTTAGTGACAAAACAACAAAACAGAAAGTAAGATTTAATCAAGATGGTGTTACTATCAGGGAAATTTTTGGTAAATGTAAATGATTGATATTTAGTAGTTAAACTCATAAATTCAATAAAAAGCCGTAAGAATGAGTCCCACTTATTTTACTTAGAAATATACATGAAATTACAAACTTAGATAAAACTGTGGGTCAGACAGATACCTCCCAGAGGCTCTCTGATCCTGGAGATAAATGTAGCTCTTCATCTTCCTTTCTATTTAGTTTCAAAGATCTCTAGACATTTAAGCCTGAGTTCAAGTAAGTGTCCCTGCTTCTGTATCAAGGTTCCTTTTTATCTGACCACCACAGCAGTACCAGAAGGTACCTACATTTCTCTAAATTCCTTAGCACCTGAGCTAGCATTCCATTAATGTCCATTATTTACAGGGACTATATTTATTTGAGTTTGATATTTGAATTCTAAAAGTTCTGGAAAGGCTAGGTATCTTTTCATTTAACTGCAGTGAGCAATAACAGTAAGAAATAATTTTTGCTGCAAAATATTTGGGGTAAGGCAATCTCATTACTAGGTCTCATGCTGCTTTGGGAGACAGACAATAATCATAGAGCCCTTCCTCAGCTCTACCACTGATATTCTGTGAGGTGTTTTGGACAACTTTCTATTTCTATTATCCTTTGGAAAAGGATGTCAATAATAAAACTTCTTTCCACCCCTTTTTTTTTTTTTTCAATCCTTCCCAATTAGATTTGACATTTTAAAGAGACTGATGCTGGCTTTTGTGTGTCAGCAGAACTAGGCTATACAATATCTTAGAATTTCTAGCCATTCTATAACGATAGTGATAAGAAGAGTAAATATCTGAATGATTAATTGATGTGAAGAGGAATTTGGAGCGAATCTTAAACCTCAAATGAATCCAAATTGTTTAGATGGCAGTAGTCCAGACTTTCAGAGCCATATCTGAATTTCTTTCAAGTATGAAATATTTGGGTATTTCAAGCCCAAAGGACTTAATTATCTTCATGACTAAACTTGTAGTATCTCCATGGAATTGGAAATTCCTCCCTATTTATGCAGGCAAAATAGGGCTGCATGTGAGAACAATGTGAATCAGGAGAGTGGGACCAGGCCATCATGTCTTTACTATCGTGGGCCATAACTTAGGGAATGTGAGCTGCAGAAGCATCACCATTCAGAGAAGTGCAGCCCAACATCCCTCTTGGGTCATTTCTGCCTTAACAGCCACCCAGAGCACATCCATTTAGTCTCTCACTGTTATTCCCCACTGATAATAGGATTATGTGATTTGAATTTGGAGAGAAGGTTCCTTCGTCACACCTCTTCCCAATTTTTATCTTCTTGTTTCTGATGGGACAACAAATTTTGGCAAGATACACTGTCAACTGAGCCAGTATCAGCAATCAACACTATTATTACACTGAATACAGAATCTAGAACCACTGTTATTATGTGCACATTATGAGTTGCTCAGTCCTGTGCTTCTGGTGCTCACAATTCAGTGTGACAACAAGGAAGAATTTTGGAAAACTCAGTCTGTGCATGTAAAAGTGGGTGGAAGAATCTGGGTAGCTGAGGAAGTGTTTTGTAATGCATAGTCACTGTAAACTGACTCAGCACTAATGGATACCAACTATTCTCTGACACTGAAAGGAACAAGTGAAAGCAAACCTGCATGAAGTGTTCTAAGACCTTGTTCTGTATTGCACTGGCTGACCTCAAACGACAGGACATTGTTGTATTAGAGATGAACCAGCTTTCTCAATCCCTGAGTTCACCTTATTGCCCAACTCTAAAATTTCAGTCAGTTTTAATGGTTTCTGCAGATGAAGTCTGTCCCTTTGGTAACTACATTTGGTGACTCTCAATGGGAGAACAGTTCAAAATAAAAAACTTTGCCTTCCACCTGTGCTAGGGAGTAATTTTTTTCCCACTTAGGTGTTTTGTTTTGATTGTTTGTTTGTTTTTATTTCATTTAATGTTGCCCCTGTAACATCAACAGTATATACACACTTTTACTGGAGCACCCTTATAATCCCTGCAGACTGTATTTAGAAGGAGAAGACATTGAGATTACATAGATTTTCCCCTAGTTATAGCAACTGAACTTTTACCTGTTTGTTGGTCCAGTTTTAAAACATCTCATACATAGCAGAGAACTTTTGATGATAGCTACACAATCCTATTACCTGTTTGCTTTGTGGGGAGGACTTACTGTTCTCAAAAGTGTCAAACTGGCTCTTCCCATTAGCAACAAATCTATCATTAACAATGTCTTTCATGAATTCATGATATAAAATAATGGAAATAACATTGTTTTCTGCATAGACTTGATAAAAAATTGCTTTCAGAAGGGTGTTCTTTTAAATATTTCATAAGAACATGTTGATTTTAATGATTTCTTAAGGAAAACATTTCAGTGACTAATATCAAAATAAAATAATTAATTTCTGATTTTTTCTTCCAAATTTATCCTTTTAACATTTGTATTTTATTCTGTATTAACATTTTAGATCAGATATATATTCAATATTTCAAACTGATCAGTGAGAATTTTTTTTACTCTACTGAAGCAATTTAACAATATCAAAACAAATGTATTGTTCCTCTTACTGGAAATAAATACCTTTAGAAGTTCTCTCCTGTTGCTCTGTGAATGTGGAGTTCTGCATTTTTTTCTAGATAGGAACAAAGAGAAAACTCAAAAAGGCAGGATTCATTCCACTATTCCTAGGATGAAAACTGGCTGTTTTCAGAAGAAAAATGGGGAAAAAGTATCACAGGAAAAAAAAAAAAAAAAAAAAGAAGCAAAACCTCTCCTATGTTGGCTTAGACATCTCAATGGCTTTTGACAATTCATTGTACTGTCCAGCTCTGTTCCTTCTGTACTAATGTTGTTCCTTGTTTTTTGTGTTTTTCATGAGCCATATGCCTAACCATAACAGAACTTTAAATATTAAGAGTTGTTCAAAGACATTTTTTCCACTAACCAAGATATTTTGAAAAACAAACACCAGTCTTTTAAGTTAGGGCATTCTATATGAGAGATTACATATTTGAGAGATAATAAAGTAAAATGCTATTTACCCACTGAATGATGGAGACATGGCCATCAGCATTATACAGAAACATTTGTGAATTATACCAGTAAGAGTATCACAACTTTAGGAAAAGAAAGATAGAAAGAGAAAAATAAATTACTTGGCCTGTCATTACAGAAGCCATAGCAATAGCAGCAGGGAAGACGGTAAAGAATCCAAAAAAATAAAAGACAGAGAAAAGGATAAAATCTGATTAATGGAGTTTGTAGATTGGGAAGCCTATCTGTGGTTCATTTAAACATGAATACCTAATGCAAGACTAGGCAATCCCTTATAGCACTGACTTCTAGAAACTGTAAAAAAAGATCATGCTTTAGTCCTGCTATTACTTTGCCTTGATGACAGGAGAATATGAATGCTGTTTGAAAGATAGTACCATTTCTTTGATACATCAAAAAGCACTCTGCAGTAGACTACTACTTTAGTAGGACACTTATAGTCAAAACCAGTATTTGACTATGCTCCTAATGTCATATTACAATGACAGAAGCTCAAGGTATATCAATTTAATCTTAGTTCAAAAAAATCTTTTAGTTCTGCTGTAGTGAAGTTAAAATGGACTTTTATAGTTTTTCAGCTTGAAATTGGACAACGAACAACTTTTATAGTAAAAATGAAATGCAGAATATGGCTGAAAGGGTAATCATTTTCAGATTTAAAAAAATAAAGCACTTGCTACTTATTTGGCACTAAACTTTCCAAATAGGAAGCTATGCCAACAAGAATGAGATTACACAATTAAAAATCAAGTCTTCTCACTATGAAAAGATAGTACCTCTGCATTTCTTTTTCACTTGTTTTATAATGCTTAAGGATAATGAGTGCTTTAAAATAAGTCTTGATATACCTTGATGGAAATGAGAACTAGGCTCACTTCACACGTTAGGCTGAACAGTTTAGTACACAGCTCAGCAGAACAGGAATGAATTTTGAGTCAGCTTGTACTTTTTTAAAATTCATCAGTGTAATCTTTTGTGTTAAAAAAAAAAAAAAGGAAAAAAGAAAATGTTCATTTGTAGAATTACAACATGTAAAAAGTTCTTACAAATGATAGGTGTTTCCAGCCTCTGGTTTCACCAGATTGTAAAACGAATCCATGGAGTGAGTCATGCAGCTCAGTCACAGTACCTGGCAGCCAATTCATTACTCACAAAGACATACAGAAATGGAGTGTGCACACACTCATCACCTATAAAATGTTTAACAGGTATGCCTGATTTTAAAACTTTCCAAGTCTAGATGTAACCCATCTCAAGATTCAACTATGTAATTTAAATGATTGGCCCTAGAGATCAAAAAACACATACTGCAGATAATGTAGGTTCTCTCTGCATGTGTGCATCCTTTTCTGGGTAGCATTGTAACTGTATGCAAAGACAAAAGGTGTGAAATCATCTTGCTACAGAAAACAGGTTTCTTTTTCTGTCAAACACTGCACTTGGAGGCTTCTTGCTGTTCAGTTCTTAAAATCTTTGCTATGTTTAAATGGGAACCCTCATCCCAGGAGGAAAACAGCCTTCCAACTTCCTCTTTCTCAGATCTATTGGGACCTCTTAATGTGGCAACAGTGACCAAAAACCCCCAAGCCCTACTGATTCACAAGTCTGTACAATTTCTCATTTTTCCTTTCCTGTCATGGGTGCAATAATAAAATTTTGTGGAAGATCGGGGAAGTAAACTATCCAACTCCTTGGTTTGCTTAAGAGTTTGTGGTCGGGTATCACACAGACGTGTCAAATTACCTAACTTTAATTAAGTAATTGGTGAACAGAATTACCCTCAGGGTTGAGGGAATTATAAACAACGCAGCTCCTGGTAATTTTCTCCTCTCTAGATAGAGCCAAGTGGAAATTGCTGCTAGTGGATATGTTACAGCTGCTTGTGACATTCTGAGAAGGTGGATATTTGCAAATAATACAGTTCACTTGACCCTCGCTGCTTGGCAATCTGAAGTACTTTCTTGGGGTTTTGGTAAGCACTATCCTTCTTTCCTGTGATTTCTGCAATAATCATTTAAGTGCTGGTAATATTTTGAGACAATTTTGTTTAAATAAGTTTTCATATGTGCAGCATTAGCCTAATAAAAAGGACAATCCAGACTTGACCTCAAATGCTGCTCTTTGGCTAACATGTCTGCAAAAGAAACATAAAGCTTATACTGACTAGGCAGAAAAAGACATAATAATATGTATGATATGCCTTGTATGCATTTTGTTGATCGTAATTGCTGTAAAGGGGGCGATGTGGAAGAATTCATTAGGTTTTCACTTCCCAAAAGATTTTCGGAGAACACATAACCCCGATGATGCTCTATTTCAGTTGTCGCTTCAAAGGGCCTGATTCTTGCATCACCTACACTGCATTTCCTTGCCTTGAATGGATTTAATTTCGTTTTATGTAGGAAATGTCAACACACTCTCTTCATGGTATTCTCTTCTGGACTCTCAAAATCAAGAAGAGAGGATAATTCAAATCAGTTTGAGATAAATACCTGAGCTCAAGTGGTCCCTTTCAGACTTGATTGGCATTAAGTAGAAACCCAGCAGGTCTGTCAAATCCTTTCTTGGTATAAACCAGTCAGATTACTTGTGATGTCTCCATCTCTACACTTCATGTGTTGTTTTGTTTCCTCTGTTGCTCTGATCACTGCTGAAACTGATGGGATTTTTGTTGCTTTTATACCAAACTGAACAGCCCATCCACTGGGCCACCTGACCCCTAAAGGACTTCCTATGAAACAGTCTATTGACCATAAGACTAACCACTAGCTACTGAGTCAGGCTCATATACAGAAGCAGAGGAATGATGACCACAGCATTTCAAAGTCTGTATTTAGAAAGTTAGGGTTTCTGGACTGCTATTGCACTTAACAACTTACATATGGTATATATACAAACCCCCAAACTGAAAACCTTGGAGAGCATTCTGCAGACACACAAGCCAAAGCTTGATGACTAAGAAGTCAGCAAGCACCAGTCGGACTGTTGTGACTATCAGGCTCATGGTTAAAGACAGTAGAGCTGAGGTTCCCCATGGTCCAACACTGCACTCCTGAGGAGAGCAGAAGAAAAAGTGACATAGTCCATGGGAGGTGAGTTAAGAAGGGCTTTCAGCATATTAGCATGTTATTGGCAAAGGTGTCATTTGGTTGAAACTTGTAGATGCCAACTTTTGTGGAACAGCTAAGCACATCAGTGCTCCAAAGGAAAGAAAAAAAAAACCTTTCGGAAGAGTAAAATGTTCAGTAGACTCTACTTACTATTGTTGTGACTTTTGCATGGTGAATTGTTACCGTTTGTAAGATGAAACAGACTACTCGGGGGAAAAAATAGGGGTTTAATTTTATGTTCTGTATCTATTCTCAAGACTGTTCTTAAGGGATGAAGGCAACCAAGAACCATGCTGTAAAGTGTGTAGCTGTGCCTTGATATTTTTATTTCAAATAAAAATTGAATTTGAATTCCTATAATAGAAGAGATGAAAGTCATTACTGTGTTGACTTCTACATCAACTCCTGCAGTAATGAAGAGTGGCAATCCAGGCTCTCTCACTGAACAAAATTTGGATTTGCGTGATGAAATGTTTCTTTCAAGCTGAGGAGAAATCAGATATGAGATTTTTTACTTTCTGATGCCATAGGACATTCAGTGTCTTAGTAGTTCAACAGGTTTTAGTCTCAGCTACTTGTCAGGGCCTGTACATTGCCTCCATTTTGTCTGGTAACTGTTCATAATTTAACCTGGGATTGTTCTCTTTTATTTGCAAATGGTCTTTGCCTTCCTCTGTTTAGTGCCATCCATAAGTGTCTGTGCAAGTGTGTGTTAATCCTTTAGTTATCCACAGAGCTCAATGTTGTAAGCACAGAAATCTTTGTCCATAAGGACAGCGATATTTGTGAAGGTTTTGTGGTTATGTCTCTAAGGAAAGGCAAAATTATCTCATGGTCAGTTTCTGTGGGTTTCAGAATGCGTATGAGAGGCTGAGAGTCAAATCTTGGGCTTGCAGATATTGTTTTATTCCTGTTGAGATCAACGGGCCGATAGAGGTTTGGCCCCAGGTGTTTCGAGCCTTTCCTTCCTTTTTAACTACAGCTCGTCTTATCACCCCCAAACTGTTTCAAGCCCATCAGCTTTTAACTGTGGGAAACAGTGAATAACTGAGTGAAACCCTGCCTGTTTATGAGTGTTTGTCTGCACCACTTGCACCTCAGCCCCACTTCCTTCTGGCAGTACCTGTTAGTAGCACATGGCCCTCAGCAAGCCTACCCCATCTTTAGTGCACTAAAACCTCTTGGTAGGTGCAGGATAGCATTTGGGCTGAAGTGCCTGAGCTTTGACATTTATTTTTCAGCTGGTAAAAGCTCTCTTTGGAGCTTTCAGTTATTTGATTTTTTTCCTTTATTTATTTATTACTGAGCTATCTGTCAGGAGACAAAACTCACTCTGGGATTTTTAAATTTCAAGAAAGCTATAATGCAGGAGATTCTGCAAGCTGAAGTCTTTCCTTTTTCTTTTTTTCTATTTTATTACTCACTTACAAGTAAATGTTAAAAATTCTTACCTATAAAATCTTAGTTCCAGCGGCATATTTTCTTCAAGCATTAATTCATTCATGTTTTCAGTATACCTTAAGACTAAGTGAAGTATTTTCAGTTTTCCTTTTTATTTATTTCACTTTCTTGATATTACAGAAGTAACATCACAGACATATTTTTGTTTTTCTTTTCATACTCCTTGCACCGATGAAATAAAGCATCCTAAAAATGTGTAAAGCCTCTGAAATGTAGGAGTGGCTTAAAAATATAAGTTTCTTTGTTCACAGTGATTTTAGAGTTTATATTCATCAAAATCTCAAGCTCTATTTGTTCAATTAATGCTAAAAACTTTTTCTTTACAGAGATCTAAAATGCTTCTGAAAGCACTTGAGTCTAGTAGTTACAAATGTAAAAGAATAAAATACTCACAGTGAAACTCTCACAACTATCAGCAGGTTTCTCAAGTTAATAAGTAGAAATTTTTCAAAACAAATTAAAAAAACCCCAAAAGGACAAGTAGTTTTATGGTTTATGTTCAGCATTACTAGTTTTACAAAAAGATAACTACTGTACATTTAATTTTTAATTAACATAAAAAAGAAAGTTTTATTTTAATCCAGTTCTCTGGTTTACGTCACTCTCTTGGTTTATACAGAAGTCTTAGCAGTGGCTATGCCTTCTGATTTCCCCAGATCTGGTCATTCTGATTTGATATGCAAGTTCTATAATTTTATATGAATCATTTCTCCTGAGGATTACAATGATATCCTTTCATTGAGAAAACATCTTTTTCTCCTCCTTCTACTGTACCAATTTTAAGGTTAGTAAGAAAAATTAGTGTTAAAGAAAAAAACTCACAGCAGTTATGTTTGTAGTGTCATAGAATAATTAAGGAAAAGACCTTAGGAACATCAAATACAACCATTAACATATCACTGCCAAGTCCCTCACTAATCCATGTTCCCTAAGCAACACTACTACCTGTCTTTTAAATATCTTCAGGGTTGGTGACTTCACTACTTTCCTAGGCAGCCAGTTCCAAGGCTAGACCAGCCTTTCAGTGAAAAAATTTTCCTAATGTTCTATCTAAAACTCCCCTGGCATAATTTGAGGTTATTTCATCTCATATCTCATTACCTGGGAGAAGAGACTGACACTCACCTGGCTACAACCTCCTTTCCAGCAGTAGTAGAGGGCAATAAGATCCCCCCAGAACCTTTTCTCCAAGGTGAACAACCCCAGCTCCCTCCACCACTCCTCACAAGTGCTTCTCCAAACTTTTAGATTCCCTTCTCTGGATGTGCTCCAGCACCTCAATGTTTTGCTTGTAGTGAGGAGCCCAAAACTGAACACAGGATTCGAGGTGCAACCCCACAGTTGCTGAGTATGAGCTCTGTCCTGGCTGTGCTGGACAGACTATTTCTGATATAAGACAAGGTGCTGTTGACCTTATTGGCCACCTGGGCACACTGTCCAGGTAGACAACATCCACAGCCTTTCCATCATCCACTAAATAGGTCACCTTGTCACAGAAAGCGAGGAGCTGTCTTTCCCAAACCCATGCTGACTGGGCCTGGTCACCTGGCTGTCCTGTATGGGCTGTGTGATGGCACTGAAGATGATCTCCTCCATCACCTTCCCTGGCACCAAGGTCAGGCTGACAGGCCTGTAGTTCACCAGATCTTCTTTCTGACTTTTGCAGATGGGTGTTATATTTGCCAGCTTGCAGCCAACTAGGACCTTTCTGGTAAGCCAGGACTCATGATAAATGATGGAAAATGGCTCTGTGAGCACTTCTGCCAGCTCCCTCAGTACCCTTGGGTGGATCCCATCCAGTTCCATTGACTTGTGTATGTCTAGGTGGTGTAGCAGGTTGCTGACCTGTTCTCCTTGGGTTATGGGAGATCCATTCTTCTCTCCATCCTTGTCTACCAATCTTAAGGAGCTGAGTGCCTGTGGATAACTTGTCTTACTCTTAAAGTTTGAGGGAAAGAAGGCATGAATTACCTGAGCCTTTTCCTTATCCTTTGTCACTATATTTCCAATAAAAGATGGAGATTTTCCTTATCCCTCCTTTTGATGCTGATGCATTATTAAAATATTTTTTAATGTCTTGTATGGAAGAAGCCAAATTAAATTTTAGTTGAGGTTTGGCTCTTCTAATTTTCCTGCTACACAACCTCATGACATCCCTTTAGTCCTTCTGAGTGGCCTGCTCCTTCTTCCAAAGGTCATAAACTCTCCCGTTTTCCTGAGCTTCAGCCAAAACTCTCTGTTCATCCACGCCGGTTACCCTGAACCAGGGAAGTTCAGAGAGGTAATAACTTACCAAGATGTTCACAGAAGTGTTTTTAGCTTGTCAGCACTGAACAGAGGCATTTTTGCAGTGTAAACATGAAAATATCTTCTGTCTGAGTCCCACCAATTTAATAAAGGACATGAGGGGTAATGAAGAGCACTCATTTTGATCTGGCTGAGACTGAAACCACAGTATTCTTTCCAGCTATAGCACAGTATATTTTTCTGCTCTTTCAGTCAGGAAGACAGCATTATGACTTTGTTGAGCCATGTTTAGTCATACACATTTTAGAAAAGGTTGAGCTCCTTTGATAAATGTCTTTTTCTGATTATGAGAGAACACAAATTCTGCTCTGCTTTAAGAACGTTTAATGTTCCATATTGGAAAGCAAAATAAAGCTCTCCAAAGGTGTAAAAATCCTACTGGATAACAACAAAAAAGCCAAATTCTTGTAGCACACAATAAAGCCAGGGTGTGGAGAAAGACAGCAACACAGAAATATTGAGACTCACGTGATGCCAAATTGTCAGTCACTCTCCTCTGTCCGTTCAACTGGAGACCAAATATTGTGTCTCTTCATGGAAGGGGCTTGAATTAAGATATATACAACTCAACCTTCTAGAATATAGTGCTTGAAATAAATATGACTAGGGAGATAGAGGGTGCAGTAAGCAAACTGAAATATTAAAAAAAATTAAGAAGCTAAAACCAAAAAAATCCTTGACATATCACTAACAGGTGAGAAACTCTCCACAGTATAGCAATTCTCTGTGCACAGAAACCTCACCTTCAATGATCTTTATAGTCTATATTGTGTATATTATTTACATCTAATCTCTCAGTTAGTAAAACAAAAAAGCACCATCTGCCCAACCGCACTTTCCTTCCAGGAAATTGAAATGAGAACGGATGTTGTCTTTCATGCTTATTTTCATTCTTTATTTCATGTTTAACTCTTTGTACAGTCAGCATACACTGAAAAAGAAATGCAAACCAACATATTCCTTAGACACTCTTTCCCAGTGCACACAGCAAAGGGAGAAGGAAGATTAAAAAAAAGACAGGCATAGAAACATCAAAAAAATCCAACCTGAAATAGATTTCCATGCACAGTTATCACAATTAGAAGATGGGGACATTCATTGCCTATGTTCTTTGGCAGCTGTTTTTTCTTATAAGGTGTATTAGTCAAGCAGATAGAAAACAACAGCATGGGAGAATAGTCAATTAATCAAGGAGTTATCACTCCTTAGAATAAGATACATGCTCTACCTTTCAGATTTATGAAATGTTAGGGGTAACAGAAAGCCCCATCTCTCCTCCCATCCCCCAAATAAGTAGGGTTATGTGTTTGTGCTTATGTATTTAGGCATATATGTTAAAAAGGTGAAAAAGAAAGGCTTCCAGTTATATACTGATGTATAGGTATGGCAGTATGTCTACATAGACTGAGTTGTTGTGGTAGCTGGAATTTTTATGGCAGTTCTCAGAAAATTCTTCAACATCTGCCTGTCCTATTTTTTTTTTTTTTTAATGTTGTTATTCCTTGTGTAGTTACAATTAAGGAGCAACATGCCTATCAGGCATAAATAGTCAGGCTGCAATCATACTCTCCAGGGAACGCTGCTCTTCCCATATTCCTTTTACAGAAAGTATCTGTATACATGCAGTTTATCCCCATATTTGTCTGATCATCTGTGAGTGTCTACGAAGTAAGGAGGGAGAATGATGAATTGCCTCGACACTACTCTCCACACTGGGGTAGACAGAGACTATTTTTGACAACCAGTTTACATGAGAATAGCCACAGATATGCTCAAATCTACAAATAAACTACAGCAGCCTACTACAAGCTGCTCCAGTGATTCACCAGTGCCATGCTTTGTCTTTACCTGAGTGTCCCCCAACCCGTGCTGAACATGATCCGTTCTTCACCAGGTATGGAGGTTTCCACCTCTGTGTGCCTATGCATTAAGCACCCCTCCTAGTGGTTGTGGCATGGGAGGCCGGAGATGGCTGCAAGCACCATCACAAGGCTGCACTGAATGAATGGCAGCTGTGAATGCATGAACTACTCCTTCCCCTTACCCTTCAGGACTGTCTGCTTTCTCCTTGGCACAAATATTAACTTGTGATGTACAATTACAGCCCAAATTACCATTTGTCAGAACCCAAAGTGTCCCTCAGACACTCTTGGATGTTCCAGGTCCAGGTCAGAAGCATCTGAGACCCTGGCATGCAGCCGGAAACCCCTGTGGCTTTGAATTTGATACATGGAACAATTTACCAACCTTGCAGGAAGAACAAGAAATCACAAAAGTTTAGATATTATAGTAGAAGTAGTCACAAAATGAGAGGAAGAATTTTTGAGTGCTGTACAAGGGGCTTTTAGGCCTTGTACAGAGGGGTCTGAGTTTTGCACATGGGGGTCAGAAGTTCTAAGATGGAGGGATTTGGGCGTGCCCTGTCCTCCTTCTTTCTCCTTCCTATCCTCCATGTTCATGGTGATGTTGGCACTCACAGATTGGTTTAGAGTAGAAAGTCACTATTCAATATAGGTGATAGGCATTGGGGAAAAACTATAAACATTTAACATGTAATGTATGATATAAAAGATGGCACCAGTCCCCTGGGCGGTGAGAGACAGAGAGACAGAGAGAGAGGGTGTCAGAGACAGTGTCAGTGTGTGTGTGTGTGCCTTTGCCTGACCTGCTGAAAGAACCACAGCAATTCAGGAAGAAAATATTTTAGATAACATACAATAAACTACCTTGAGACCAGACAACTGAAGACTACTGAATCTTTCTTTGAAGGCCCGGGTTGGAGGAGAGACTTTACCACCTCCCGGGGTCACCCAATCTGGGGGTGAGCCCCATCAACCATTCACAGTATGCTCAGAGATTGGTTGCAATACTGAAAATTACCTACTACTAATTCTGGGGGTTTGTGAGAACTCTAATTGCAATCCCAAAAGGCTTTGCACAAAAATCCAAAAATTTATTCTGGTATCAGAAAAAGAGGACAGTTTTGAGAAAATGGTCCATTTGTTTCATTTGTTTTCAGTGCCTGTTTTGTCGCAGCTGTCCTGTATGACCTCAGATATTTCTTTGGGCTTTTTTTTTTTTTTTTTTGGTGTGTGTGTGTGTGTTTGTTTTTTTTGGTTGGTTTGTTTGTTTGTTTGTTTGTTGCCTAAAAGGTTCAACACAGGTCCCAAAGAAAGACTTTCACTTTAAAAAGCAAAAAGCAAAATGTATTAGTGTAGATGTGAAACCATATAACACAAACTTACTGCTTGGAGTACCCATGCCAGATATATACCCAAGTCTTTGTTTCTCTGAGGCTTGGGTATATATCCTAAAAAGTATTTTGAATTCTAAATCCTACAAAAAATATTTGAAATAAATTAGGCATCTAAGTACTTTTGAGATGCAGGTTCCTAGACCTTCATTCCCCATGTCTAAAATACAGATAATAGATGCTCTTCCTTACCCAGATGGCCTAAGGATATTCATTAATCACATTAAGATTGTGAGGTGCTCAGCTACTATAAATAGAAGAGTTCCATGTTCTTCAAGATGGTGGTTACCTAGGAGATATATAGATCAACATATCCCTACTTTGCTTTGCCATTCCTTGGAGATAGCATGGCCATGTTTTTTAGTGATCAGCAACTTCCAGCTTTTACTGCTGCTCTGGCCAGTGCCAAAACCACAAGTAAAACACGGCTACAGAAGACATAGAAGCTGTGGTTTTTAATTTGGTGACTTTCTCCCTCCTCTCTTTCCCATCACTGTAGAAAGTCTCAACTCTCTGCATTATCAATTAGTAGGCTTTAAAATGTCCTTTTGGAAATTTTAACATTTTTATTTTTAATTGGAGGAGTGCAAAGCAAAAAGCTTGCAAAGCTATCTAGTTCTATGCTGATCTTTAGCTCAATGACAAACAACTCTGCTCACTTAAATCAGTTTTATGTAAAAACAACAGTGAAGGCTGAGTGTTTTGCATGTCGAGAACCTTTTTGATGGAGAAACTGTGCAGCAGAGGAAGCAGAGAATTGGATTGCCTGTCGAACCGGGATGTACCACTGTACTGAGAATTGCTCAGCTCTATGATATAGACCCTGAGCTGCTAACAGATATCCTTCTTTAGCTACAAGACTGTGCTTTTGGAGTAAAGAAGATCACAACTCCATCTGTACTGTTGCTGTGATGTACTGAGTGGGAGTTGTGTACAGGACAGTGAGAACTGTGAAGTTCGAAAGTGGCCATGGATTTATTATAAAGAGAACTCTCGAGCTGTTTGGTGATGATTTTTTTTTGAAGCTTATCTTGAATGAAGCTTTTAAAGTTTCTGATGTGCTCAGTTAAAATCTGAAAAATTGTTTTACTTCTTTTTTTTTTTTTTTTTTTTTTTCACTTTTAGAGCTAAATAGAATCCCAAGAGCAAATAGATCATGTAATGTGGCTTTTTTTTTTTTTTAATGACACTTACTGACTAGAAGTGAAAATATCTGGTAAGAAAGATTAACAATAAGATATTTATATGCAAGCATCCCAAACTCAGATGCTACCTTTTGCAGGTTAACTATCACTGAGTTAGTGACAAGGATATAGCCTAAGGAAGTTCATAGAAAGGATATGAAACTCCTTAGTAGAATTTTATGGATGCTTCCAATGGAGAGTTTCAGAGATTTAAAGCCGTTTAGAATGTTGATATGGGCATGGATCTGATTCTAATATGATTTTCAACTCCTTATGGAAGAATGTAAGGAAGCACACCTGGACAAACCAAAAGCTGGGCCATCCCAGTGCTCTGTCCCTAAGCACCACAATAGATACTGCTGTTTTGGGAAATCCCAAAGAATGTAGCAGCATCTTGCAATCCAGTCCCATCCACAATGATTGGATTAGGGCTATTAGAGGGTACACCTTCACTTAATCCGTTTAGCATCCCTTTATGGACCTGTGGTCCGTGATAAAACAGCCAGATCTAAAGCCCCTTAAAAAAAAAAGAAATCCCCTGGGGGAAGCCCTGGCAAGCTCCTTTAGTCTGTCAGCACTGCTGGGTGCAGCTTTAATCCAGGAGCTGCAGCCGCACGGTGCAGCCGGAGCGGAGCGACGGCGACATCGCTGCCGTGTGAATGAGCTGTCCCAGCACCGCACCGACCGCGCTGCGCTGTGCACAGAGACACATCAATACTGAATACAGCGTGTTAGCAAAACAGAATGGAAATCTTTCAGGTGAAGAATGGCTTCACTGATTGCTTTGCTCTACCAGAATGGGGTGTGTTTTCAGGCATTCTGATAAATGTGTGCTATTTTTCAGCCATTCAGTGTGAAGTACTGTAGGTTTCATATAAACTTTTATTGCTCACCACAGGCATGGAAGGATTGATTACATTGTTTGGGGATTTCCTAACTTCTGAGGCTGCCTCTTTACCCAGCCTTAATGCAGTGTAAGGAGGGAACAAAATGCTACAGCGCTACTCAGTAGCCTGCTTTCTACCTTTGCATTTTTAGGATCAGGCCTTCTGGTTTGGAATGGGGTAGACAGCACCCAATCTCATCCGCAGGACTTCTGATCATCTCCAATGTCTGAATGAAGCTGGATTGCTAGTGATGAGTATTATGATGTTCTGCAGCTATAGGGGATAAGAGACAGGATTTAGGGGTTAATTCATTTTAATACTTATACTTTGGTCAAAGGAAAAGGAGGCAGAAGACTGATTGTGGAATTGGGGTGCTGGTGGTGTCTGAAGCATACAAGACAATTTTGGTGTGTCTATGCTGAAATCTCCTTCATGTAGGGAAATCAAGGGCAGTGATAATTTTTTGAGGCAAACAGCTTAACATGCTCATGTGGCAACTCCTCTGAGTGGGGCACACGCATGCTGAGCCCTAACAGTTTACTCTTAGTGAATTTGTGAAATACCTTAGGGTTTCTGAATCAGTTACTAGACATATCACCTCTCTCCAGTTGTGACTTAATGAAGTAATCATGTTTCACCCATTCCCTTTTGCATTTTCAGACCTCAGGCTTACTAGAACTCAGTTTTACCAGTTCTCATGTCACATATTCAGCTGAGAATTTTGCTTTTCTTTAAAATAATTTTTACTTTATCTCTAGGGACAAACATTAAAAAACCCAAACTTTTATCCTGATATAAATTTCTTTTAATTTTTAGTAGGACTAGCTATAGCCCTCACAAAGCCACCAACCTGGATTTCAACTAAATTAGAACTTGAATCTACTCAAGTTTCATGCAGGATTCTTCTCACCAGTATTTATTAGCTATGAAGTACTGTAGTCTATTCTTGATTACTGCGAAAATGTACAAAATATCTCCCTTAAAACGAATGTTTCGTTCATTGGTAAAAATCTAGTAAAAGGAGACTGGTGCCCTAGGCATTATGAACAATACAGGCTTTCAATATATAAATAATTCTATTCAATTAAAACAAATGTCTTTCCTGATGTACCATAGTTTCTAATTTCTTTAATAAGCATTCTTGGGAGGTGTTTATCATAAGTGATCCTCAGTGAAATCTTAAAGGAAGGTTCTGTCAGAAAGCAGAAGTGTGATGTTACTTTTCTGACAGGGATAGTGGTGTAAAGCTCCAAGAAATTTCAGCTCAGAATAAGCTTGCAGAGTTATATATGGAAATGAGAGCTTGGACAATGGATACACACAGGAGCTTCTTTCCTGGAAATACTCTGCTCAGAGAGATGCAGTGGGCAAGGAACAAGATAAGGAGCTAGGGGAATTTGTAAATCCTGTGCTACTGTTTCTACTGATGGCTTCAGCGAAGTGCAAGGACACTGATGCACTAAAGTTGTTTGTAGCAGCCTTGGCTAGCTCTGCACACTCCCAGACTCCCACCAGGGAAGCCACAGACACAGCCCAGCAGACACAACACTGAGCCAACTGGCTGTGTAATGGTCTATTTAGGTCTCTGAGCCTAATATTTCCTACTGGCTAGTTGCCTCTGGAGGTTTAGTAACAGCCTCTGTGCACAGATATGGGGATAGAGTTTATGCTCTATCTACTGGCCTGAGAACAGAATTTTCCTCATACATTCCTGGCATCTTTATCACCTTCCAACCTAATTCTACACCCCTAACTCAATCCAAAAAAACAGGGTGACTCAACAGACTTGCATTAAAACCCCCGAGGGAGGTTCACCATTTTGTTTTTCTGCCTGAATAGATATGTGGGAGGGTAACAATGTGTTGAAAAGTGAGAACATTCAGGCACAGAATCTTCCCAAGTGTGAGTGCTCACAGTGCCTACCAAAGCAGCTTGAGGGCAGAATCTGGCCCTTAAATATTATCAGACATCTGGGCAAATAAAAACAGTTTAGCTAAAACTGCCTCCATTTCTCCTGCTCAGAAAGACTTCAGTTGACAATGTCAATTTTTGAAAATAAAGCCTGGGTGAGTGATCAGATTCTTACTCTTCCTTTCCTCTGAAGGGAGATTTGTAGTCTTGAAACTAGTCATCCACTCAAAGTGAGATTTGCAGGATCCAAACCAGACTTGTGCTATTGCCCCAAAACTCATATCTGGATCAAGGTTTCAAATGGTGAGACTGAGAATGGGGTAAGAAGCCACCTAATCCAAACCCACATAAATCTATATTTTTTTTAACTTGTCAATACACCACATTGATTTCAGCTTATAGAAATTCCTTTAAACATTTTTTATGATAGAATAATTTGACTTTGTCTCATCATTAGTTACTCCTCACATGCTGACTCACGTAGGTGTCTGATATTTTGTATAGAAATTCTTCACACAGCCCTAAAGGAGAGTTCATCTCTACAGTGTGCACTATGCTACAGCTAGCAAAGGGTGAAAAGAAGAGAGAAAGGAGACAGAGATACAGAGGAAGTGGTGCTGTTTCTTGCCATACAGAGTTGCTAAGTACTTTTCATTTACATAAATGACTTAATGATGATTGTATGATATTTAAAATTACTGCCACCCACCAGAGATGCCTTAAAACTTTTATCAATATATCACTTTTACTATTTGATTGTAAAAAATGCAAAGATCATCGGGAAAAACATAGCTTGTTGCCGGTCCCTAAAACCAAACTCTGTGGCCCTTCTGGATTAAAATAAAAAAGTAGCAACAAAGATCCTTCTACTAGTATCAACATGATTTACATTTACATGAACAAATAAGCTGTTTCACACAATGGAAACAAGTAATAAACTAGGACAAGAACTGTGACCAGCCTGGGACCTATCAAAGACCCCTCTGGACCTGGCAGGAATATGTTTTTTCTATCTCAGTGACAATCTCCCTGCCACCCCCCCCCCAGGTCTAATTACCTTTTTAAATTCATATCTAGAACCACAGGCTGCCTCATGGGATTAAGCACAGTATGCTTTGCAAATTGAAAATAAGATAGCTGTTAGGAATATATACTTACCTCTATGATTACAGCAACAAACAATGGCAAAACACTAATTTACATCTATTATAACAGTGAAACAAAGCCCAGGATTTTCTTTGTGTTATAGGCAAGAGATAAATCTGCAAAGGTGAGATTCGAAGAGGTATAGGCTCTAATGAGGGAGATTCTCTTGCAGAGCAGGTATCTGGCAGGATGACATCAACTCAAAGTTATGAGGATTCAGTATATCATTAAATTTATTTACCATAAAATGGATTGAGCTTATTTTTAATAGTAAAACTATTCATAAGGAGAGGAAGTTTAGATATATCTGTGGGTTGGATGGCATTTGTGTGGGGTGAAAAGTGCAGAGCAGTTGTAACAGAAATCTAGTCATGCCTGGTCTAGGATTTTTAAAGGTGTTTTATCTAGTAGAAATGAATACAACATTTACAAATTGAAAATAACTCTGTAAACTTAGATAAGATTGTCTTGGTAATATTTTACCAAGGAAGCAGCTCACCACTGCTTACTTTCAATTAGCCATCTAAATCATAGCCTATACAAAAAGCAATCCCTGCTGCCTTGCAGTAATAAAAAAGGAAAAAAAAAGAAAGAAAAGAAAAGAAAGTTAGACTAGTTCCTAAGAGTTTTGATTCATGTTGCTGAATATGGAAGATCTGTAATCTTCTCCTTGGAGTCTATAGTTTAATGTAACTGCTTGAAAGTACTTTCCTTCTGCTGCTGGCAAAGATATTTTTTTTCTGAAATGAATGGTGATACATTATAGATAAACCTCCATGATTAATTTTGTTTTGACTTTAACTTCTGCATAAGAATATAAGCTCCAAAGTAGTTTCTCCCCAGATAGTAACTATGCTGTTATTTTTGGATCATATTGTAGTAGACATTTAGAGAAGCCTAAATTTAGAATAAAAAAAAATTATTGTAATCAAAAGTTTTAGATGTAAGATAAAAGGTGGCATTTTCTTATTATTAGTTATCTGCAATAAATAATGAATAAGCAAGTTCTTTGGAATCAGTATTCAACTTCACTGACTTCTGTCTACAAAATCCACAGAAGCAAAAGTCTTGAAGGGTTGATTGGTCAAACTCAACAAGTTTAATTTGTATCTACACATTTTCAGTGATCCGCTGGTAGTATGTTTGTAAATTTGAGGAGTCAAATAGGATGGCATAGGAGCCCCTGCTGTGACAGCGACTTTGTGAGGATCCGATGCTGCATGAAAATGAGAATTTTGACAATTTCAATAAAGTAAAGAGATAGTTAAGAGATTGAAGAATAGACAGAGTTGTAAATCACTATATGTAGCATTTTTGCAGCAGCTAAATCTGGTTCATGAATTTGTCTGTAAATTAGTTTCCCTTCCTTCTCTCTGACTGTTTTATAGACAAAAGTTGTCTTTATTTTTGCCCAGTTCTTCAATTTCTACTGTAGGCTTTTTCTCATTTCTGTTGAAAAGCATTTAACTTGGCCTTACTGGCTGAAAACTGACTTGAACTTTTCACCTGTTGTGTTTTTGTGGTTTTTTTTTGTTTGTTTTTTTTTTTTTAATTGACTCTGTGAAGAGTTTTAAGACAGGGAGAATGTCCAGATAATCTGAATTGTCTGAATTACCAGAAAAGCTCCACCAGTTTCACCAACAAGGAAGAATTTTTTTTTATTTAAAGAAATATTAAAATTAAAAATTACCTGTGTGCCATTACACAATATCTATAACAAACTGTATAAAAATGCTTTGGAAAGCTGGGTGCTATCAAATACACCTGACTTTACTTGCCTTCATAAAAGGATGAATAGTGGTTGCACCTCCCTGAAAGATGTTAGCCCCAGGCAGGAAAGGAATTTTTCACTCTCCATCATTGTCTTCTCTTTAATAGTGATTTACTACTAGCTAAGCACATGCCCAGTGCTTTAAAGCTGGTGGAGTGTCCCACTGAAATCAAGAGTTTTGATATATACTGAAATTACTCCTTGCTGAAGAATCAGGTTGATGTTTCACTGTCTTGTTCAAGAAAGATCTAATTATTGAAGAATAACTTGATCAGTAAATTAGTCACTTGAAACAGGGAAACAGAGAAACAGGGAAACAGGGAAACAGTGTTTGGGGTTTTTTTGCATTTTTTTTTTCTTCTCCTACTTAAGATATTCAAATTTTACAGCAATGAATCGGATATTTTATCCTTAAACAAAAGTAAATTTTACATAAACCTTCAGATGCATTCAGAAACTCCAAATTTCTACTTCGTCTGTAGATTCCCCATGATTTTGGCCTACCTGAGTCATTTTCTTGTATGACTTCACTGAAGCTCCATCTATACCTGCAGGTGAATCCATTGCTCAGATTATTGTAATAGTTTCTTCTCCTACAAAGAAGCTGGAAATATCTAAAATATTGCTGTGAGTGCTACCTGAAGTGCACCTTGCAAGCTTTGCTTGCTAAGCACTGGACATTTTCAGCCACAGGCATTGATCATAACCAGCCTCAGGTTCAGGTGTATGGTGCAGGTGGGCTTCATCTGATCCTGATACATAAGAACTGCTGTTTGCTACCTCTGTGGCTTTCATAGTGCACAGGACCATTGTGCAAAAGCAGAGACAGGCAAGGGGAACCCATATAAAAATGCAGTAACAATTTATTTTATAAAGAATTTTTGTAAGCCTCATGAAAAACAGAAGCCCATGGGCTGTTGTAAATAGTCCACTGCAGATGTTCACTTGGAGGATACACAGAGCTAATTCTTAAAGCACAGTTTGGAATGTGAGAAGAACTAGAACTAAGAAGCTGACCCAGAGTGTTGTATTGCTAATATTTTTGCTTTTTTTTTTTTTTTTTTTTTTTTTTTTTTTTTTTTTTTTAAGGACAGCAGTGGAATAGAAGGGGAATATCCTACATATGCCATAAGCTGAGCTACAGCACAGCCACCCAGCTGTGATCTTTCCTGTACCTGAGCAACGTCTCAGCAAAATCCCATGTGTATTATATGTGTATATATGGACAGATTTGTACCAACTCTGCATTGTTACACTTGACTTGCTCTTTTTTTTAATTATGTAAAAAAATCACATTAAGCTGAATCTAATTACTGCAATGTATATTAGAAGCAGGGCACCATCAAAATTTTATTTAAATTAATCAGGTTTTGATTTAAGATATTAAATTCAAATTAATCATGTAAAAATGGAAATGATCCTTGACGTGCTTCCAGCTGTGACTTCAGTCTGTTTTCTCGTGTGAGTCACTTTCGGGATGTCTTGGGGGGAACATTACGAAAATTCACGCCGGTGCTATTTCAATTAGAGTTATTTAGCAGGACAGATGTAAAGAATACGGTATAATTAAGAAGGAGCTGATGACACGGTTATAGATTTTCAGGATCAAAAAAAAAAACTGTTAGTGAAAATTGACTACTGGTCATGTAGTCCAAGTTCAAATATTCTGGGGTTAAGCACTCATTAATGATGGAATGAGGTTTTTAGATAGACCGTTGAACTCTTTCTCTGGAGCAGTCTGCAGAATTCTTCCCTGGAAATAACTTTGAAGCTTCATTAGCAAGCAGATGATACCTGATAACATAATTTTTAAATTCTTAAAATAATTTTCCTCCCCTTGGTGCCTAATCCTTTCCGGACAGCTAACTTCAAAGGCCTACAGAAAAGCCTAGAAGTGACATATAAATGCCCATATAAGAGAGGCATTACATATGTATGTACATGCATACACTCAAAGCATTGTTAAAATCATGATAAATACAAGCTGCCATCATTTCTTCTAGCACTATTTGAGCAGAATTAGTCTGTGCTACCTGCATGCTTCCTGACTGAAACCAGAAAGAGGATGGGGGCTTTCCCACAAAGATTCCTGATTTAGTATTTATTTATAACTCTGTATACCATCAGTATTTCCACTGGGAAAAGTGATGTGCACATTGTTTTTTATTCAAGAATGGGTAACACAAACATATTTTCTTACATGCTGTAATACTGTGCAGCATAAACTTGGGAAATTATTTTACAAATTCTTTCACCTGAAATTAACTTTCCCAGGTAAAGCGCTCAGATTTTCCAACATGAAAAAAGATTGGAGAGACGACATCCGTTCCTTCTTGTATTTACAGATCTCCTGAAAATATGTGTATTTAAACATGCTTCTTATGGTTGCTATCCAGGGCTCTCAGTATCTGTTCCCCTCCTACTGAGTAATAGTAAAAGCCAAGTTAAATTTAAAAAATGCACAGTACATACTGTACACCCATAATTCCAGATTAAATATTGATCTCCGTGGTGTTTTTTTCATGTCTCTTGCAATCTTTTTCTTCCCTCACCAATGTCCCATTGTCACTTCCCTCTGCAAAGGAGCATACAACTGAAAATATTTTCTACAACTAAAATCACTGCTTTTAACTAAAATAAAAAAAATACAGTGTATGAGAATAAAATAATTTGAATATCTAGCTCTGTATATCCGGCAGCATCTTTCAGAAGCAGATTCTAGAATCTGTAGAAGCTTTATTTGCTGTTTCAGGGCTGCCATACGCTTCAGCAAGGACCTGCACCCAAAGGAGGAGCAATGCACCAGACCAAGCATGCCTGGCTGTCCACAGTGGATTGACAGTAAACAGAATATTACACTTACCACAGCTTACCTATTATGCAGATTTCAAGGCAAGAAACTGCCTGCAAAACAGGTATACAGTGAGCATAATTTTTTTTTGTTATTGTGGTAGTTGATGGTGTTGTTACAGCAGGAGAAATAATATGATTCATTGATGGTTTCTGCTTCCTACTCATAAGATATAAACCTACATAATGATTGTTCCTTAATAGTATTTAAAGATATTTTTAAACAAACTGTGTGGGAGTTTAAGGTAATAATGGTTTCGGTTTTTCAGGAAGCACTTTTTGGAAAAGTGTATGACTACTTTAATATTAAAAATGGTTCCTCATAAGAAACAAGAATGTTGTAAGTAATTTGCAAGAAAGAATATGATAAAAATATGCTCAATTTATTCACTTTTCCATTTTAAATTTATTTTTTCTTTTGGCATAACAGCTGGAAAGAACAATCTTTTTTTTCCATAGGCTAGGCTGTTGCTTGAATGACTGAAATGCATTTTCCCAGGAGAGATGCACAGGTTCATTTCCCATCTGGGTATTTTTCCCCCCTCCTGTTTCCACCTCCCCTCCTCCAGGACCAAAGCAGATTGGTAATGAACCATAGGTTTTCACTGATATAACTCCATACACACCTAAGACATATGTCAAACACAAGAGTGCTCTGTGTGAAGTACAGATCAGCACAAAGATATCTGTGTACCTTTCTCAATCCCTCCCCTAGGCCTGTGTCAGTGGGCTCCAGTAACCATATTTGTAGGATGAAGACACATGGACTTCAGACTGGTATCTCTGGTCAGTGAGGAACAAGGGTTAATCTCTTCAGGAGGAAGAGCACAGATTCCTGTGGAGTCCCTGAGGGAAGAGAGCTGCATGGGGGGGTACAGAGATGGTATGAGATGAGATCAGGAACAGTCTTCAGGGCAGCCCAGCAGGGGACTGGCCTCGTCCATATGGCAAATATGGCATCCTTGCCAACGCCACTGCAGTCACTGACCTGTTGAACCCACGGCATTTACCAGTGAAATGGTATGGTCTGGCAGCATAATTATTTCTATTATTTCTGTATCATCTCAAAACTAACATGCTCTAATATTTTTATGGAACCTCTTCACTGATGGGGACTTTCTCAATCAGAGAGCATTTCATTGACTTGTCCATGATCTTAATATTAATCTGGGAAAGGGCATGGTTCAGGTCTATTAATCTGTGATGTTTCCTCTTAATTTTGAAACACTATCAGTATATTTTGGTTTAATATATTTGCATTTAATTTTTTTGCCTTAGCCAAAATGTAGAAAACATTGGCTATTTCTCATTGGTATATAACTACAGTGTGACAGATAAAATATAAGGACATGAGGTGTCATGGGACTCCGGAACTGACACGAAGACTGGTTAGTACATAAGAAAATTGTATATGGAAATTCTGACTTTTGCAGCTGGAGCCTTCATTCTGTGGATGTGTTGAGGTGTTTCTCTCCAGAGGCCATTAACACAGGCACTTGGGCTGACTCAGAAGGAAAATCTGGTACTTTTGGAGAATTCTCTTGAGAAAAAGAAGTGTTGCAAAGGTGAAACCAATATTTTAACCAGTCCAGCCATTTTGGAAAGCAATTTTGTGCAGCACAATAAAATTTGGGACCTATAGTCAATGTTTTCATTCCTTCTAAGGCAAGAAAGAAACCACACATAATATATTACAGAGCAGACATGCTAATTTCTAAAGTGATTTTCCAGGCAACTGAGCATGTCCCGTGGGTTCCACCTGCAAGCTGAATGTTTATGTTTAACTTTGGAAAAATCTTTTTTAGGCTACTGAGAAATGAATATGGCTGTGTAAATGCGTATTTTAGAGGTCCAGCAAAGCTCCCCATTACTAAGTGATTTAAGCCATTTTCAGAGGAGAGGTAATCACTGCCCAGCTGTGAGCACACCCTAAACCACTGGAAGAGCCCAGGTGTGTCATCTCAAAGCAAGCAGTGGGCTGAGGACACCGGGACAAATCTGCATGTTCAGCACATCTCAGCCAGCTCTGCCCAGAAAACTGATACAGTATGGTACTTAAACCACCCAAAATACCGAGCTTGACTGTTAATTAAAAATCTGGTTGCTAATTCTGAGCCACTCTGCTCTAAGGAGCAGTAAATATTGATGCAGAGTAGAAGTCAATGCTGAGAACCTTTCACTGTGCGCAGCTAAACAGGCAGTATAGTCAATTTTCCAGGTTGAATCAGGAATCACACCATCTTTGGTGTTGTTATTAACACCTGTAGGACCTAAAGAAAAAAAAAGCCTTCTTTATTTTACTTTTAGCAATATTATAATTTATAGCTCTTCTGTTTGTCAAGAACAGTTTGTAAAAAAGGAACCTTTAAAAGTTCAATAGTTTTTATATTAAATCAAATAGTTAAGATAGGTTTTAAAAATATTGTGATTTCTACACCAGTTTCACATAATTTTGGGAGCTGACTCTGGATTTTTGAATATTGTTGGCTGTCAATCTTGGACACAAAATCAGAATGCCATTCACATCCTTAGCTAGATGAGTGAGGGAGTTACTGGATACATTTGAAATTATATTTGGGTGCCTGAGATCTGCACCTAGTTCATGTAACTGATGTTAAATATAAATTAACAAATGAAATCATGTTACATACCTATGCACATGAAAAGCAAAAATCTGTAACCTATAGGATACTCTTCTGACCCAGAGGAAAGTAAAAAATCTAAACCAACATAATTCTGAAATCTTCTTTTTCATGAACACACTCAAAGCACAATAGGATTGCACAGGATTTTGTTCTGGTATTGAGCTTTTCAGACTGGAAGATATTCAAAGTCTGCTCAATATAACCTTAGTACAGGCAATAACTTAGACAAGTTTTTAGTAAGTTTCTCTGGTTTTGATGCTACTTCAGCTTTTTGACCCCCATAGCAGGTAATTATGGAAACACTTCTAATTTCTCACTGCAGAGGGTTTAAAATTCACACTCTTCTAGTCAACTTAGATTGGAAATGAGGTAAGGTAATCACTTGGGGTGAACACTGCATTAAAGAACCTTGGCAAAAATGAGATGTCCTCTAGACAAGAAAAGAGAAGTTTGGCTGGAGGTATTCAAACAGGTCTATGAAGACAGGTGACTGCATCTGGGCAGAGAAGTTTCTAGAGTGAGAGGTACAGTCTAAAATCAGAAATCTGTATTAATTTTCCCTCCAGATTAAAAGTCACAAGGAATCTTCTTTTTTGACTTTAGAATGATAAAAAATAGGTTGATCAGAATAGGTTCTTTTCAGTTCTAAAGTACAAAAAACATAATCTGTGATTTCTAAAAATCACCTTAAAATATTTAAAAATCATCCTGATTGAGGCTCTAGTTCACTTCATTTTTAAAGGTAATATTTCTTTGTCAGCTAGCCTCAAATTAAATATTGCAAAGTCTCACCATTTTCCAGTGTAGAAGACGCAACTCTAGGTGAGTTTCTATTTTGTCTGGATTTCCCATCCTTCCATTTCTGATGTGTTTACATGAGGGTATTTTTAGGACTGTATATTTTCCTAGTTTAGTAGCATCAAAGTGCTGTGAATAGCTTAACAATTCACTGGAACGTTACAGTATCTTAACCTGAGAGAGCAGACTCCTAATTAAAAACTAGGTACAAACTGCAGCCTTGTCAGAGTGATTTTATTATCCTGATTGCATCAATTTTGACCCTCTATGAGGCTGTGCTTTTTGGGACATCAGGAGTCTAACAACTGAAAACAAGCAGAAGACAGCTGCTTTTGGCTCACAGAAGTCTCTGGATATATTTAGCAATTCAGCCTTCAAAGGAAGCTGTTTTGCTGGTACTGTTGTAAGATGCATCATTTCTCAGTAGGACCCACATGTTTGCCTTAATCTGATAGAGTTCTCCTTTCTGTTCTTAACCTACTTCCTTTCCAAGAGGTAAGGGAACTTTAGCAGCAGCCGTCAATAGCAAATGAAGTGGGAGGAAGCAAAGAATGAAAAATAGGCTGTGATTTATAAAAAGAATGTACAAATCTGTGATTATATAATGATGCACAGAATATGCCAGCTACCAAAGAAAACTATGACATCACTGTTAACTTAGTGAGCTCTCTATTTATCTCCACTCTGACATAAAGACAGCTTCTGAAGTAGTTTGAAGCCCATAATCTTTAAGTTGCAGTTGAGAAATGATCCCTCTTCAGTCCAAACTGAAGTCCAAACTGAAGAAAGAGAGCTTGTTATCTGAGGGAAAGTCACTGATCCTAAGCTAGCTTATATTCATTCTGTTTTGAATTAGAATATGAAATGAAATTCCATACAGAGGTAGGGGCTGATGTGGAATGTCCCCTGGAGTTTTTGAATTAAGAAAATAAACTAATGGAAGGTGGATTAAACCAGAAGACTTAATTGTGAATCAATGTTAAAGAGTGACCACATACAACAAAGAATTCTGAAAACCTAATGTTTCTTAGAAGGGGAAAAGTCCTTAGGTACATATATAGGGTTTGCCTCCTGTGGTAAAAGAGCAAGGGTTGGAAAACAGACCTGTATCTTTAAATGATTTCTCTGCTGCTCTGTAAGGACAGAGGGTGGCAGCTGTGACCATGAACTCCCCATCCTCCTGTTTTGGTGCTTTGTGAAGCCAGTAGGGAGCCCTCCCGGCCACATGTGAGCAGCCTCTCCATCTGCAATCCTCAGTAGGCCAATCAAGCTGGCCCTGCATGAGGTAAGATGGACAGTCCCCCTGTGTGCCCCGAACTCCCTCTGAAATTTCAGCAGATCAATGCTGCTGTGGTTTTTAATTACTCCTTTGATTCATCGTTATTTCATGGACTTACACACGCCCTGCAGGACACAGCATCACAGAGCACAAATAAATAGCCACAGAGCCCTGGTTACCCTTGAGGTGCTGCAGTCACCCTCCAGAGGGAAATGTCATAGTGGCAGGCTCCTTTCCCTGGGTAAAGTGACCTCAGGGTTTCCAGGCCAGTTTCAGTCTCAACTGAGACACAAGAGCAGCCACTTCACCTCCCTGTTCTGGGGTGAGAGCTCTTATATTTCATAATGAAACTTATTCCCGTCGCCAAGCGCAGGCACAGAAATCAGAACGGATGGTGGGGCTTCTGCTCTTATTTCTTTTCTGAAGAGGAAACCAATCTATCCTTGCAGTTCCTGCATAGTAGTAATCTATAAATATTTGAGCACAGTGCAGCACAAGGTCCACCCACAGAAGACAGTGAAGGCATCCTGAGAGGTGCTCAAACAGACCTGGACTCTAAAGCACTCACTGGCTTGCCAAAAAGAAACACTTCCTGAAGGCTACCTGCAGCATGATCTGCTGCAGAGGTTGTTCTTACACATGTTAGCAGTGCTATCTGATGGACAGTCTTAAAGAGAGAATATCTCTCTGTCCTTTCATGTTCTTCTCCAAATCTCCTGGTTATGTACAGAGTAAGGAGAATGGAGCAGATTTTTGGTTTAATTTGTGAGCCAATGTGGCTTATCAGAGAGAAAGCATTTATCATGTGAAGAGCACAAACTAGATAGGGCTGTGGGGAGGAAATATGACAAAAATTATCAAATTATTATTGGACCTCTTTAGTGAATTAATAGCCAAAATGCAGATTTTGATCAATGAAGAATATCACTTTTGATTGATAGTGGGGTAAAAAATATCATAAACTGCAGCCCTTGGAAGATGATGCCAGATGTCTGCCACCACACTTGCAATGCAGCATGCAGTAGTGTTCTGATGTACAGCACTGGGATCTTGTGGGAGGGGTTCCTGCTCTCCCTTGGGAGGCAGCAACAGTGTAGAAAAAGGTTGCCAACCAACTGCTGCTCTCCACCCCAGAAGAGCTGTCAATCAATGTTTAGCATACTCCCCAGTTCCAGAAAGTTCAGTTATTCTGTTACCCCCATTGGCTCCTGTTAGAATACCACTCCTCCTCTGTACCCTGATTAGTTCTCTGTACGTCACCCCACTCTGTCTCCCCCTTTACCCGTTGCCGTTGGCTGTTCTGTACCCTAACCACTCCCACTTCTTTGCCCTTAATACCCAGCCCCGCCTTTCCTCGGGGCTTCCGAAGTTCGCTCCCTTCTGGAGAGTTCATGTTACGCTCCTGAAATAAAGCCTCTAGGAATAAAGCCACTTCGGAGCCCTCTCGTCCTTACGGTGGAGCTATCCGGGTCCCGCCACATCCTCCCCGTGGACCAGTCCTCTGAGGGTTTTCCCCCGGACAGGCTGGGCACCCGGGTGAAGCCCAGAGGACTTGTATTTTAATACAGGATCTGTGCATCAGCAGGGCAAATTCTCCCTGAGGAAAAAGATCTGCTTTCTCAAAACACCACTGCAGAGGGAGGCATAAAAGATGAGGCAAACCACAAGTGCATGCTCTGTAGAAGAAAACAGATCTGGGAGAGAGCTGCTTACACTTCTCCACATCAATCATTTGTGGTACTTCCTTCCTAGCAGCAGAGAGATGAGACACCATGACACAGAAGATGCTTCAACATGTAATTGTAAGCACATGAGCAGTAGTTTCCTTGGGAGTGATTCCATGTGGGTTTCACAAGCACACATCCCTGAGCCTGCTCCACTGCTACTTGTGTGGTACTTGTAAGGTCAGTGACCACCGTGTCACAGAAGCTTGGAGAGAATGGGCAGAGGAGGTACTGCCTCCCCTGCTTCCATGCACAGATACTGCACAGTGGACATGAACTTCTCTAGCTCAGGAGGCCTGAGGCAGAAAAATGTCTCTCTCAGAGCTCACTGAAGATCAGTGGATGTCTTTCCTCTTTCCTTTCTGAATATCTTTCTGTCCATACTGCAAATGATGCGTACATGCTGCCACAACAGACCTTTGACTAAGCATGGGAGCCAGTCTGTGTTGGCTGTAGTTAATGGGAATAGGAACGCCCTTGGCAAATCTGTATGTGCCCAAGCATGATAAAGCAGTATCTGTGTAAGAAGGCTCAGTGGATGGAAGAAAAGGAGATATTCCTCATAAATATTTCTTCACTGTAGTTTTGATTCAGGTTTTGGACATCCTGTGCAGAAGCTTAATGTGTTCTTTTCCAGTGGCAGGTGATATAGAAAAGAATAGTCTAAGCTGCTACTTTCATCATTGAAACAAAAAAAAAAAAAAAAATCAAGGCTTGACTCTGGGTATCTCTGTGCCTTTTTTTTGCCCCCAGAATGTACTGGTTGAAGAGACTCTGTTCTTCCCACACTTAAAGCAGTATCTGTCCTTGGGTAGCTGGCACTATCTGACTATGCTCTGTGGAGAGGTGTGATAGGGATAGTCATGAAACTGGAATAAGTGAATTCCACATTCCTATTGGGAAGGAAGATATATACATTTCGTTTTACTCAGGAAAAGGGCATTTCATTAGTTATATATCCGAAGTGGATTAAACTTAATTTTACTGATACCAGGAGAAAAAAAAAAAAACAGGTGAAGATATGATGACCTAAATGCACAGAGCAAGGAGTGGCTTTATGTTAATTGGGATGAGAACACAGAGTCTAAAATTGTCATGTGAAGGCAGCCTGAATTAATTTTTTGAGAGGAGGTATTAATTATTGAGTTGTGGGCAGAAAAAAATCATTTACTTATTAAAGCTCTGTGTATCTGGAGTTGGTTCTTGGAATGAAGATAATACATGCAGTTGACTTGTTCCATTGGGACTGCACGTAAGGCTTTGATAACCACTGCCTGACAGGATGAGATGCAGCCATGGTTAGACAGATAACACCAAGAACCAGATCAAACTGTATAGCCCAGATTCTCATCTCAGATACTTACCAACCATATCCCTCTGTGTGGACCAGCTATGCATAGTTAAATTCAACCTTCCAGCTGCTTTGATTAGATGGGAAGGTTCCTCATCCATGGGAAAATATTGTCATGTTTTTCCTGCGTAATTAAAATCAAGTGGTCAGTTTAATGAGGAATGAGATATGCCATTCCCTTTAGTTTAAACTGTTCTTATTCAAATATTTGTTCAAATAAAAATAATGGGACATGGCTCTTCTTTTAGAGGAAAAGAGAACTCTGGGGTTCCCAAAAGAACTGCTAGTAGTGTCACATTTTCTGGAAATTGGGCCCCTTATAGTTGTCTCTTACAAATATGATCTGATTTTTAAAGTATCTTGGCAAGAGGCCATTTGCCATATTTAATCTGTATCCTGATATGTAATTTAAACACACCCAAATGTATGAAGCAGTTATCCACTTCAGACAGGCTTTGCAAATTAAATTACAGGTACTGACAGCATTTTTTACTCTGAACTATGTATGCTGGGACAGAAGAAGTTAGTAGGTAAAGGGCCATCACCTGCAAACATATCTCTGGAAGAAAATATTGAAACTTGATTTTGAAAGACCACCTGAAACTCCCCACTTTGTGTAAATTATCTGAATTTACAGTCAAGTGTAACACTGCTACAGACTTCAAGTTCCCTGAGGGTTGTATCAGACAAACTCACTGAGAAAGCTGTTTGTGTAAAAAAAAAAAAAAAAAAAAAAAAAAAAAAAAAAAAAAAAAAGAAAAAAAGAAAAAGAATTATTTAAGAAAGGCATATGTTTCTCTCTCCCTCTTTTTTTTGTTGATTATCTGCAAATGATTTGCATCCTAACCATACATTGCAGAATTTACTTGGTGTAGCAGATTGGTGCATTGCTCTCTGCAAACAGCACCCATGGAGGAGGATCAGTCACACACAGGAGCTAGCAAAAACAAGGGGTCCCAGAAAGGGCATCAGCTGCATTTCACGCCAGTGTGTTGAGAGTGCTGTGGCTTGCAATGCAAGAATGGTCTCAGGGAGCAAAAACTGGGTTTCTTTCAGATGAAACAAATATGGAAGTTGTGTTCTGCAGACACACCTATTGTATTCCATTTGTTAATGTCCATGGGACCAGACTAGAATTAGTTTGAAGTAACCCCCAAAAAGATAGGCATTGCGGACACAAGGTCCTTAACATCAATTTTTCTCTATATCTCTTTGGTCCTATGCACCAGCTACTTGCAAATATGGTCTAAGCCAAAGAGGCACATTGAAGGATGCTATAAAAAAAAGTAGCTGAAGGAACTATATTTCCACAGGCACATTATTACTTATCACTTGCACTGAAGCACTATGTAACAACCCTAAATCTTCATTGTGCAAGGTGTTAGGTACTAACACAGAACAAGAAGATGGTTCCTTCCCCTGAAGAATTAAAACCTGGAAATATTTTGGGATGGAGCTTTACCTCACAATCCAGCCTGACATGTTCCCAGGTGCTGTTCTGGCATGAGAAAGCTGTAAAATCAGTCATACAGCTTAGCTCTGGGAAGGAGGTGGGACCGGGAAGAGGAGTGTAAGATTTCACAATGCTCACTTTTCCTTGTGTCTTCACTGGGTTGAAATGGATGGAAAAAAGCCAATATCCAGCAGAAAGTGGAGGCTGGGGGGATACAGTACTGAACCAATATCCTGGCGATTTATGACCTTCCTGGGACACTGTGAAGAATAAGTGAGTGACAGATTATCTGCTGACCTGTGGGATAGCTCATTTGCTTTTGTTCAAGCAGCAGTTTTTGAGTAGAACTGTAGATCCGATTTATTTCTCTGTTGAACTGAGCTACCTTACTGCTAAATAAATATGTCAGTCAGCTATGACACAAGTTAATTTGTCTGGTGGGAGGTGTTTGTCTCACTCCAAAGGGGAGCCTGAGAGGACGCACTGTGGAAGTTAGGAGGCAGGGAATGGGCAAATTAGAGAATGGGCAAAACAGAGAATGAGTCAAACTGATGGTGGGGACACACTGCAGAGCAACCTGGAGGTATTTGCATGCAGATGGACCTGTGATTTCTGACTCTATGTAGTATTTTCTTCACTATTCTTTCCTTAAAGTTTGTACAAGATTATGGTTCCTGCACTGAGATTAGTCCTTCTCTCCTGGGGTCTCGTCAAATTTAAAAGCTGTACTATGCCTTTTCATAAAAAAACTCAAAAACACTACAAAAAAAACCCCATAAAACTCCTATATTGTTCCCCTTCACAGCCATGTTTGACCTGATCCTTCATTTGCCTACACCTTAATGTTTATTTTGTGAGATAACCCCTTTTGCATTAGAAGTCTGACCTTTTAAAACTGGACTAAGACGATGAAGTAGGACTGTCCAGCAGAGGATGGAGGAGGATGGCCTGGCATGCTCTGTCTTAGTGCAACAAGCACTTCCAGTGGTTATACTTACATTTTAAATTATTTTTATTTGTACCTTTGGGACTGTAAAGTTAATGTCTGCAGCAGAAATAGGAAAGCTACATGGCAGCTAATATTGCTTTTTTTTTTTTCAAAAAACAATATTTCAGAAATCACAATTCTACTGGCTTGCTTCAATGTGCATTAACAGTGAATATTCATGGTCAGGCATATTTTGTGGTTATAGACACAAAGAATGGGGAGCAAAACCCTGCACCCCATCTGACCTTGCAAGAGATCCAATAACAACAACAAGGAAGAGTAAAAAAACATTTCTCTCCCCAGTACTGATTGCCTCAGTCTTGCCCTCTTAATAAGCATTTAAATAATGAAAATGTGAAGGGTGGTGCAGGAGAGAGAAGGGGGGGGGGGCATGCACACAAACGTTTCTGACTCTTCTTTTTCCCCCGAACACTGATGCCATTGCATAATTATATGGGTTGGCTTGAAAGAATGAAACCCAGTTCAAAATGTATGAGTTCATTTTTATGTTCTACTGAGAAAATTTATTCAGTGTGACTGCTCAGTAGCGAGAGCAGTAAAACACCTTAATCCCTGGTTGAAGAAAGGTAATACCTTGACAGATGTGTGCCTCCTACTTTCCTTGCGGCCATGTTTCAACAACAAACCTTTATTTCTGCTTCTCGGCTGTAGCAGAAAAAAAAAAAATGAGCGGAGCAATAAAGCAGTCAGACAAATCTCAGGAGCCAGGCGGCAATGCAATAGTAATGACAGATTTTTAATGTGGCAGGAGAGATTGACAGGAAAATGTCTTCAGAGCAAACGCACGCCAGATGGAATGAAAACGGTTTATTGGAGTATGGAGGTGCTGCTGAACTGAATAGAGGGCGGGTTTAAGGTGGGTGTTTTATCTGCTTCAAGTAAACAACAACAACCAAAAAAACCAAATTCCACTCACCAGGTATTGCCTTAGACCAGTCTTTGCACCAAGGGGATATTTTTTGTTTGTTTGTTTATTTGTTTATTTTTCTAGAGTATTGCACTAGAGAAAAACTTTAAAGTCAAAAGTTCAGTCATTACATGCACTGCACAAAAGGAGAAGGCAAACTGGTTTGGTCTCAGCTTTTTTTATTGTTTGCCTCTCTTCCCTCCTTCCTCCCCCCCACCCCTCCCCTTAATCTGAAGGAATTTCTCACTCACTATGAACAGATAAAGATGTTTTGATGTGCTTTTAGATAAATCAGAATTATTTTTTTTTCAAAAAGAGAATGAGGAAGAAAAAAAAAATAATTCCAGCTGATAGAGTAGCTATCAAATCTAGGACAGAAGAAGAAACCTACACTAAAAAACCTATAAAAACCCATGTAGCTGTTTCTATATCAAGAAGAACAACATCATTGTGTCTTTTTCAACTGAGTAAACTTAACTTGCATGCACTTAGTAATGATAATAAAGTCAAATTCAGCCCTACATCTCACAAGAAAACATAACTATGATTTATTTCATACAGAGCAAAGGCAGGAAAACAGCCATAAATGGGAAGAAACAGCACAAAAGAAAGGAAGAAAATACAACTCTAAACTGTGAATCTCCCTGACATCTTTTCATTATCAGCATAGTCAATGAAGAATGCCACAAAGGAAAGCACGACATCATATTATTGAAACATAATGGTTTGGGGTTTTTTTGAAGGATGCACTTGTATATTCTCTGTGGATAGCTTTTTTTATTTAATTATATTTGCCATTATTAACTCTGTAATTGTGTTTTACATGTAGGGCTTGGATTAAGTGTTTTTCTGTATCATATACACTTGTATCACTCTTTTTAGTTTTTTCAGGGCTTTTTTCCTTATGCAAACACATCAGAGAGAAAATATTGAGTTGCTTCCTTTATTTGTATTGTACTTTAAAACAAAACAAACCTTTTTATCTTTGATAACGTGCTTCTTTTTTGCTAAGGAATATTTATTTTGACAGTAAAAAGATGTTATGGTTCTTTCCACTAGTAGAAGTGTATGCACTGAATATGCTCCAATGTAATTTGCAGAAAGTGAGGAAAACACTCTGAAAAAGTAAGCAGGGAGTTTTGCCATGTCGTTTCATCTGATAACTACAATACTATGATAACAAAGCTTTAGGCAATATGCTTAAAACTGACAGAAAACGTAACAGGCAAAGTCTTATAATGATCCATTTATATTACATATTTTATAAATTCATTTGTCTTTTTTTTTTCATGTTTTGTCTTGTTCAGAATCCTGCTATAAAGTTCTATTTAACTCTTCTTTTGTATTAGTCCTGACAGAGCTATAAAATTTGCTTGTATGATTCTTGTGGTCTTTGGGGTTTTGCTTCAATTTCCTTAGCATTTGGCTATATATTGGCACACAAGCTGTTCCTCACAATGCAAGAGAAAATACTTTTTTATTAAAAAAAAACAAAAACCCTTTAATTGGTTAAGTCATTTGTCCATATAAAGAATGACACAATAAGATAACACAGAAAAACAAAGTAATGAAGGGCTTGTAAGTGATATTGTGTATACTATTTCCTTGCACTCAAATGTAACTCAATTATCAGTGAATGTAGCTTTTTTTAGTTGGATTGAAGCTGTTTTGTAAGTCACTGCTGCAAAGGTTATCACATCACTAGGAGCTGTTTTTTTTAGAAAGTAAAAAAGTGAAAAAGCATTTTCAGTTTATTTTAGAATCGATTTTACTAACATTAAATACTCTCCAAAATTAAACTCAGAATTCATATGAAAGCAATGTTGAAGATAAAACTTGACACAACAGGATGTGATGGCTGCCATTCTGTCCTTAAACCACCTTTTTGCAACACACATAATACAGAATATTAATCAGTGTTTTAAGGCTGTGGCAGTTCCTAGAGACACAATGACAACTTAGGGACAGAACATCAGCTTAACTGTGAATAGCATTGCCTTATTCTGCACCAGAATCTTCATATTGTTTAAAAATAGATTTTACTGTGTCATCAGCTCCATTCTGGTATCACTAGTAAACTGCACTAGGTATAAAAGCTTCAGTGGAAATTGTACCAGCACAGACACCAAAGTTGCTATTGGTAGTGTGCAATAGCTTTAGTTTTCATTTCAGAAAACACTGCATACTGACTTTCAACCTCAAATTTTATTTTATTCCTAAAATCATACCAAGTATGTCAGCATGCTCTCATGCACCCCCGCACTGTGGAATTTTGATAATGTATGTCCTAACCGCTTAATTGATTGATTAGCTTACTGCAGCTTTCTGAGGCACCAAATTTATCTTTAATAGCCGGAGTCAGGCACGGCAGGCAATCGAGGGGGGGGTCCCTTGGCGTCGATTTGCTCTTAACTGGAAAGTCATTACCACTTAATACATGTAGATTGTGTTGAAAGAAAATTATGTGTAATGAAATGAGGGAAAAATTAGTGGAGTGTTATGGGCGAAAGCAGATGTTACGGAGGAATTATGCTAGCAGAGATAATCACCTTCGCTAGCATTGTGTGTGCTGGGGTGTTAACTCAGGGAGAGAGTTGGTGAGAGAGCTAAATAAATGCATTGATTTACACTGATCCACTTTTCAAACTACAGTATATGACTAGTACACACATCTACAAACACATCCATATATATACACACACAGATAGACATGCTCAGGGCTGAACTTTTGTATTTCTGAAGCTCTTTTTAGCTATTTTCCAGCTACTCACACTATATTCAGAAGTCCTAGCTGGAAGCATAGGGAAGTAGCTGTCGATTTGCATAGTATTGTGAAGATGAGAATAATATCCAAGGGCAGAAGTACTCATATAAGCATTAAGATGAGACCTTGTATGCTTCAAAATCTGGACAAGCTCTCCTGAGAGAAAACTGACGAATTTGAAAGCAGTCTTTGAGGGTAGCACCAGAAATTTTCCAAACTATAAAATTGAAATAAATAGCAGATAGTTGCAAAAAAAAAAAACATTATAGAGACATAGAATGTTGTGTCTTTAGTTAAACAGCCTGTAAATAAAGGAGATGGAAGAAAAAAAGAAAAAATGAAATCTTTCTTTGGATGCAAGTTAGGAATATGTTTTAAGGTAGTAGTTTTGCAATAATGATAACACTCAGAATCAGGACAAGGGAGGGAAGAAAGATGTCACAGATTTTATTTTGAATGTATTTTAAAACTCTGTGAATTAATCTTTCACCTGTGGGCATCTCCCTGTCCTTTTCCAGTCATGACTGATATATATGCTTGATTATATTTCTTATATCCCAGCATGCAAGGTCAGTATTAATTTTTTTCTTGGGTTTATCTATTTCATATAATATGTGTTTGGATTTAGAATTATCTCTGCTTTATCACCCATTTCATAATAAAAATGTGGTCTCAGGAAGATATTAGTTTGCAAAATTCACTATCAAAACCTTTGATAATTAGGGTTTCCTCATATATCGTTCTGTTCCTTCACTATTAAATGAGGTTTTTATGAGTATAGTTATTGCTGGTGATAATAATACAAATTTTAAAAATTAAAAAAAATAAATAAACCCTCAAGGTTTTGTATTCCCAGTATTACCATTCAGAGATAGGAGGTTAGCAAAAAGACTGTCAATTTTCTGTCACTATATTAATGAGTTAAAGAAGTGCAGCCAGCCCCTCATGAATCAATTGGAAAACTATGATGAATGTTTCAATAATTAAGAGAATAATTAAATTGCTGAATATAAGATGGCACTAAATGAAATAGCTTCGGTAACAGCAGCATATTGCTGTTTATAAATCCAAAGAGCCCCGTTCAACCAGTGCTGAGTCCAGCTCAGATTTATCTGTGTGTCTTTAACAGGCTGTGGGCCCAATCCTGCAGAAGCCCACCCAGTAGCCAATGTACCCCCTGCCTTAGCCCTGCTTGAGGGCAATCATGGTGTGTGCAGAGCGGAGCACGGGCAGGGATCTGCTGCTCCATCAGAGCCTCCCGGTGCACCTCCAGCCCCCGCAGGTGCGCACTGCACGTGGCCGCCGTCGCGGCGCCCGGGCGATAAGCAGCTAAACTCACGCAGATAACGAAGCCAGGGAATTCGCAGGCACAGCTGACACTCTGACGGTAGCATGCATGATGCTTGTGGAAATACTTTTAAAAGGTGATATGTGTTAAAGGTGAGCTGTAAAGCTGGAGTGAAAATTATGTTAAGTTCAGAAATATGTCCTGAATCTCTCAACTATCAGGCAAGTTTTACTGTAGCTTTCAGAATTCTCTTTTCTCCTATACAATAATCTGGCAGTTTCTCCTTTGATAAGGACATTCCTAAACATAACTTTTTGTGATATCACACATACCAGAACCTAGGATGCTAAAAACGAGACATCTTAGAAAATTGTCCTTCAAACCAGGGTAGCTCAGAGCAATGCACATAGTTTAAAAAAAATATTATTTGGAGGGAAAACTGAACCATTCCCTAAGCTTGAAAACTTTTATAAATCTTGGTGGGGAGGAGGAGATGGTGGGCAATAGGTGAAGTAATTAACTAGTATATGTCTGTATTTTGTTTCGAAACCATGTCACAGATTTTTTTTTTTTTTTTTTCCCTGCTGGAATATCAGCATGTTTAAGCAGAAGTCACAAATAAGGCAGGGCCATTTCAAGTGCAAAATTCAACCTAATGCATTTTGTTTTCCTGCCTATGAAGGTCTTAAAGTGCTTTTTTACTGCCCCATCTTTGCCACCTCCCTGTTTCACTGTTTGTTTGGGGTTTTTTTCCTTTTTCTCTCATTCCCCACTCATTTCTTCTGCTCACATACCACCTTCTGTTTCACCATGCACTCATCTTCCACCAGTCCCTAGCTCTCCCTGCAGTGGGGGCAGCTTTTATTTGCTTGAGGGAGAAGTCTAGGCAAGGAAATTTTCTATTCAGTTCTGAGTTAGCCCCTCTTTGGAGCTCAATCATAATGTCAGGCACAATTTCACCATCTTCTTCATCTCTTATGTTGCTGAATTTATTCTTCCTGTCTCCTTTAGTAGCATATTCCTGTGCAGTCAAAAAATCATCACTGATACACATATTTCACATTTGCCTTCATTCCTTTCCCATCTCTCTTCTACTGCACAGAGGCACCTCAGACACTCCCCTGAACCCCATGCCCCCAATATGTTTCTTTTCCATTTTCCTCTTCCACCTTCAATGCCTCTTTCCTACTCATCACATAAATATATGTTCTGGTGTATTTCAAAACCCAGCATTATGTACTTGGAACACTAGTGATTTGAGGTGAAATGGAGAATAAATATAGCCATAATATGCTTTAAAATAGGTGAATTAGTTGAGCAGGAGACTTTTAATGCCACGTAGGTGGTCAGTAAAAAAGTAACAATTACTATGAGACGGAATTTGATATACCACAGTTATTTCCTACTCTAGAGATAGAGCAGTACCATGGTAACCTAGACTCCAGTGTGTGGCAAGTGTTGTTAATTGTATAGATTTTTAATGGGGAAAATTATACTTCTCTTGTCTGAAATCAATTTTTACTGGCAGTGACCAAGGCCCAGAAGGATATTCTCAAAGGGATGTTGCATGACCTACAGTCTGTACACTACATATTTCTTGCTTATAGTGAGAAAATTTCACTCCATCAGTGGAAGAGGTGTACATTTTTACCTTCTGATAAATCCTGATAAGAAATTAAAATATTAAAAGTTCAGATGGACAGAAAATAATTTTCACTGTAGGTTAAGGAATGCTACATATTGATAGGCCAAGCCCAGAGAAAGGAAACCATCCTGTTTGTATTTGATAATTAATTAGATAATTTAATTTTCATGTATTGCTATTACAGCTTCTTTCTTTAGTGTGGAATTTAGTTTTTTTCTGAAATATCCACATCTATAATGAGGGTGGATGGAAATTTTCTTTGGCAAAATCTACTAGCAGTGGATATTGCTTTGCCAGAATTTAACATTCAGGTCAGAAGTTCTCTTCTGTATGGCTCTGTTTCAGGTGAATATTCAAGTCTAAGAAAAAGATGAAGGAACATATGTTGCTTACCAGTATTTAAAAATAAATATACCTCTCAGTAGTTTCCTTAACAGCTCTTCAATATGAAAATGGGTCTCAAAAATTGGTCAAACTTTAAGCCTCTGGAAAAATTCCCAACAACATTTATTTATGCTCACTGGAGCCTTTTTATGTTTGTGAGAGTGTCCATGGTGTCAGGTTGCACAGTTACACCACAGTCCCTAAAATATGCAGCCCTGTCATTGAGGAGGACTTTGCTCCTGCTTGCTGGAGTTGGCTGGATCTCTGGATATTAGCAGAGAACATCTCTCTCCCCTGATTCTAATGGAGCCCAAAGGATATGCAGCAGGAGGAAAAAGCTTCATACAGGAAATCACCTAAAGATGGGAAAGAAAGGGTGTGAGGAACCTGGGCATGGAGAGCTCTGAGTGAGGGGTGGTGGGCAGACTTGTGCTTAACCACAGAAAAAGACCAGCCACTTTGGATGGGAGCTAATCACACGTTTATTGGTACGTGTACACGCTCCATCTCTGAAAATTATGGGAAAAAATGGAAAAAATTATGTTGATGCAGAAAATGATGTATGAAATTGGCCACAACATTTAGAAACATGGCAACATATAGATTCTGATTAAGGAGGAACGTGTGCGTATGGACGCTATCCCCAGCTTTGAGAAGAATAACTAAATGAGCAGGACTTGGATATAAGATTATGCAAGAGTAAGAAATGTGAAGAAAGGTGTGCATGAGTGCTACCAGAAGGGAGGTAAGAAAAGGAGAAAAATGTTACATGTTGAAAGGAAAAGGAAATCTCTTCCATCCACCTCTATTAAGCCCAAACATAAAATAACTAGTCCTGAGTTCTGATTTCACTGCACTGTTTAACAAAGAACCTGTAACTTCCATTCAAATAGTTTTCCACCCCATGTGTAGTAACAGGTTATGCAGAGGGTAACTGCTTTCCACCACTCTGTGTGAAGATCAGAACAAGCAATGATATTTTCTCTTGTTCAATTCCTATATTTCCAAAACACAATGGAAATGCACCTACAAAATTTAAAGTAAACAGTGACATTCTGAATTCCAGCATTCAACAACTGCAAAATACATGGATTAAAGCTGCTATGGCTGATGCTATTGATTACAATCCATCCCTGTTCCTGAGAGTGGAGCTCCAGTTTGTCTAACCAGTGTAAATGAAACATAAATTTTATGGATAAAATCCCAAACAGGCAGAATTAATTGGGAGGTTTTCAGATTTTCTATTGATTAGATAGGGAATTTATTCACCAATTTTAACAGCCCTATTTCAATAACTACCAAATATTTAGGTGCAAAACAAGTACTAGGACTATATCCAAAGGACTGGGCTTCACTTCTTAACCCTTTGAAATGAAAAATCAATAATGCATCCTTAAGTGTTCACAGTTGTACACTTCTGTTCCCTCATACTGTTCATCTCTCAGTCCAAAAGAGGGACCAGTCCTTTGCAGAAGGACCCAGAGCTCTCAGCAAGTAAGCAAAGTCACCCATCCAGTGCCCTGTGCACAAGAAATATTGCACAATATAAATGTTTTAGAAAATCTTTTTTTTTTTTTGTCTCATAAAATGCATAGTAGAATTTTAGAAAGTAGAGAGTAGAGTAGAAAAATTTGATGCATAGTAAAGTAGAAAAATTTGATGAGTTTTCACATCTTTGTTCTAGTTGCCCAGATGAAGAAAGGGTACTATCTCCCTTCTCCTACAAAACCATAAGGAATTTTGGTGAGGATTAGTTAATTTATGCTGTAGTAACAGTCTGCAGCTACAGTGGGGTTCTTGAGGATAGCCTTGCAGCTAGGAGGTGAAATTCACACTGAAGGTGCATTTTCCTCACCTGTTAGTTTTTATGCTCCATTATATATTTTCTATTATAATTTGGAGTGGAGGATCACAGAATAGAAAGCTGATGTATTTTAACATGAAATGTTTGCTTTCAAAGAAGTATACCTCTATTTACAGAAAGCCTGGGTAGAGTTTAAAAAATATTTTTGTCCCTATAGCATCATATTATCTTTTATATTTCTTAATTGAATCCTCATCCTGGAGGCAATAGGTGCTGAACAAACTAGACCTCCCAGGTACAACTGCAGTCTATTAAGTCTGGGCTTGAAAAATAGGAGATAGATATTTGGTGCTCAAAGATATTTACTTTAAATCTGGGGGGTGGGGGGGGTTGTTGCTTTGAGTTTTTCAGGGGGTTTTGGGGTTTTTTTTGGTTGTTTGTTTTTTTGGTTGTTTTGTTTGTTTTTTTTTTTTTTGGGGGGGTTTTTTTTTTTGTTTGTTGTTTTTTTTTTTTTTTTGTGGGGGCAGAGGGAAGGACAAGTTTGCTATTATTTCTTTCCCACAGCTACTTCATGAGAAGAGAGAAGCACAGGACGAAATGAATGGAAAGCAGAGAGTTGACAATATTTTTCACAGAATCTACTATAGCTGGCTAAATACTATTAAAAAAAAAAAAAACCTGCCTTTGATGGAATTTGGAAATGGATTGCTATCAACCATTGTTCATTTACTGGAATTTGCAAATGGATTCCTCTCACCCATACTGTCTTCTAGTTGTGTTTGCTTTCTAGAGACATTTGTAGATTCAATTACTATTGTGGCTATTCACTGAGAATTTCAGAACAGCATGCATAAGTATTGATGGAAACTGGGTATTAGATTCACACACATGAATATGTGCACACTCAACACATTGGAAAAATAAATCAACACCATGTGACTCATCAAAGCAGTCGTATCTAACAAAGCTCAAGAAGTGATTGGGGAATGTTCACAGAGAAGTGTTCCTGAGCAATTAGAAGTACTTAGAGAGGAAAAAGGATCTCTTTCAATTCTTTTGCATAATAAACTCAAGGAAACCTCAGTCTGCCCATGGAGATCCCATAGGCAGAAAAAGGGCTAAACTTACTGACTAAACTATTCATTGTGAATTATTCCCTCTGCTCTAATGTCTGCACGGCATGGAAGCATGGTGCCAGCCCTGCTACACACTGTAATTTTACTCTTCTAGGAATAAAGTGGGAATATACTGCTGGGCATGTTAAAGCACTCTGCAGAGGACATTATATATATTTTCTACATGTGACCTGCCTTTGATTTTTGTGTTGAAAATGGAGTTATCTACCTTCAGAGAGAAAATATTAGCCCACAGACAGTGAAATAGGATGATATTTTTTACTTTATTTCTGTAAAGTGATATTTGGTGCAAAAGCTATATAAGACTGAAATGTAGAGTTTGAGAAATCAGAGGTCAGTACGGCAAATTTGGCCAGATCATTTTTACATGTTTGGGCTGACCATGAATTAACAGTTACTGATTCCTTTAGCAAATTCCTGTCTAATTGTTATTTTTCCTTGATTAAATTGTCCTTTATAAGGACATCTGTTCTGTTCCTTGCCAAGGTGTAAGATACAATCATATCTTAGAATTTGTAAAGTACTTTGGACAACACAGTAATAAATATATTCTGATGATGAATCCTACAAAGGAGACATTGTCCTTCCCCCACCCAGTTTAGCACATCTCACTGTAAGGATATTTTTCTTAATACTGTGACTCTCCCTCTCCTCTGCTGAAGTATTTCCTATAATTCATCCCTTTTTCCAGCCCAGATCCCTCCAGTTTCTGCACCTCCTTGGGACAACTGCATTTCTCCCAAATAACAAGTGAGAACCCCCTCTTCTCTGAGGACCAAGGTTTTGATGGGTGGCTGAGTACCAGGGGAAGTATTTGTTGTCACTAAGGGGTCAAAGAAAATTACCCCCTGAGTTACAATCTGAACTACCCCACCCTGAATTCAGGACAGCTTAAATGCTAATTCAAAGACATGCATTACACGAGGATAGTCATGGGAACTCCCCTGCCAGGGAGGAAAACTTGACCTTTCCAGATCTTTTAAGCATCTAGAAGTATATAAGACTGCTCTTCTGAGCTGTCTCGCACAGGGGGCAAATTGCTGTCTGGAGAGGTAAAAAAAATCAGTTTTCATAGCCTGGGGAAAAAGTTTTCATAGCCTGGGGATGACAACTCAAATCTAGACAGCAAGATCTAAGGGGGTCTTTTAATATAACAGAGATATATTTTGTAAAGTTTGGAAAACAGAGATTTGATTTGTAGAAATTAAATCTGTAAGAGAAACTGTGAAGAGTAGGTATGGTGCTAATAGTCTCCAGCATTGTGCCACAGAGAAATAATTCTGTACAATTGTGGCAAAACAATGGCTCAAGAAGTCGCATTTTTGCTGTCCTGGGCTTATGACCAGACATCTGGACACTGATATGAGTGAATAGTCTGAGATGAAAGGACTGGACAGAAGGCAGCAACCAAAGATAAAGAGATAAATGCTAGGGAGCCATCAGCTTTGTGACAGTTGCTGAGACTGAATTAAATCATAGAGGAGTAAAACCCAGCAGGAGATGGGGAAGCATTGACAGAAAGTGGGAAGGCAGAGAGAATACTGAAGGAATTATTGGAACACTGGAAAACAAAACAACCAAGCATCAAGTTGTGGAAACCCATGGCGGGGAAAAGGAGAGTTGTGGGAGCTGGGATGATTTGCTCTCATCTTCTAAGGGCTCCACATTCCCATGAAGGCTTATAGCTTTGCATAAGTTCACACGCAAAACATAAGGAGCAGATTAAGCTGAACTGGAAGGGAACCACAATGTGGGGACGTAATAATTAAAGGCAGTTGTCAGGCAGCTGAAGTGTATGGGAGATTGATTATAAATAGACAGAGATAGGTTTGCTGAAGTGGCTAACGTGACAGTGATCCTGAGGGAATGGACAGCAGCTGCAGGCAAGTCCAGGACAGGGAAGGTATACTGGTCCTCTTGCCCCACTCATCAAGGCGCTAGCCCCAGTCCAGTTGTGAATCTTGAAACAGGAAGGAGGGAATGAAAAAGCCTTAAACTGTTTACCTCTGAAGACAAAATAATCTGTGGCTGTGTACATTGTGATATTGAGAATGACATCCTGACTCACACTCCTTAGCAGCTTTACCAGTATAACCATCAGGGCTTTGACCATTATAGGGTAAAGCTAGCATCACCCTGGGTAGCATCAGAAGAGACTGCTACCAGGAGGACCACCACTATTATTACTAGCTGCAATAAAAAAAGCACTTCTTAAAATGTTTTTTCTACCTAATTGTCAAAACTGAATAATATTATCAGCTTTTTTATCCTTTGAGTATTTTTCTAATAAGAAAGCGCAGAGATGCACTGCAAATAAAAGCAGAAGATTCGAGGATGCAAAGCAATCATGCAAAATGACTTTCATATCAGTTTGATAAGCAGCTGAAATTTAATAACTACATCTCTCCTATGGTGCTGGATGAAAGTTTAATACTTTATGCTTTTGCTTCTTTCTTCTGCACGATGCTTATTCAGAATCATAACTTTTCCTTTTATAGTCACAGCAATGCTTAGGTGCGGTGGATTAATCGAAGCCTTACGAGACTCCAGTACAGTCCAGACTAGAGTGACTTAAAATCAAACCCTAGGAGAAGACTGTCAGGGGTCATAAGGGAAATGAGCAGAGATCCAAATGTAAAAGTAATATTTACTGAGGATAAGGCACACAGATCTTACTGTCCCAGTAGGCAAGATGGAAGGCCAGTCTTTTACAACCCAGTTCCAAGAAATGCTGGATGCAGGAGAGGCGAAAGAAAGAGGAAGGTAAAAATGCCTCTCAGAATTTGGCCCACAGATTTTGGCTTAAAATGTGATTCAAGACTCCAGGAATGTGAGACAAGGTAAATTAAGATACTAAATAAAATTCAGCTACCAACAAATAATTACAATACTGGAGGAAAAAAAACAAAAACAAAAACAAAAACAAACCCAAAAAAAAACCAAAAAAAAAAACAAAAAAAAACCCCCAAAAAACCGCCACCAACAAAACAAACAAAAAACCCCAAACAAAACAAAACACTAAAACCCTCCCAAAAACAGCACCCTCCGTTCTCATTTGCAAACCCGTGCTGGTAGCATTCAGTGCAGAGGCTTTTCTACCAGTAGGTGACACAACCCCCAGCCCGGTGTCAACTGCCCTACCTTGGAAACCAGCATGGGGCTAAAACAGCTGCACCGGGGACCTCTGAGCCCTGCCCGACAGGTTTTTTCGATGTAAACTTGTGATAGGAAGGGTCACAGGGACACAGGGTCATGGTCAGGCGGGTGTGGGTCAGGAAGAGTCAGGGAGCCAGGAGTGCTGAGGGGACGTGGGGCGGCGAGCGGGCAGGTGAGCAGGCAGGGGGGCTGGCAGGGGCAGAGGACGGGCAAGAGAACAAGAGGAGGGGGCAGAGTGAGAGCAGGGAGCAAGCAGGGTCCTGTCAGCTCGGGACAGGGGCTGGGGAAGGAGGCTGGGGCAGGGAGAGGAGCAGAGGCAGGAGCTGGGGCAGAAGCTAGGGTAGGAGCAGGGACAAGGGCAGGGGCACGGACAAGGGCAGGGACAAGGAGAAGGGCAGTGGCAAGAACAAGGGCAGGGACAAGGGCAGGGACAAGGGCAGGGACAAGGAGAAGGGCAGTGGCAAGAACAAGGGCAGAGGCCGGGACAAAGGCAGTGGCAGGGACAAGGGCAGGGGCACGGACAAGGGCAGGGGCAGTGGCAGGGACAAGGGCAGGGGCACGGACAAGGGCAGGGGCAGGGGCGAGGTGCCGCCTGCTCCGCTGCAGCAGCGCCCCCTTCTGCCGGCTGCCGAGGCCGCAGCCGCGCTCGGCGCTGCGGGCAGCTGCGCATCCCTCGCATGCCGCGGGCTGGGAGGGAGGATCGAGACACAGGGGAAATGTGGAGCGCGGCTGGGAATTAGAATAAAGGACTTAAAAATCAAAAAACTAGAAGACAGTCGTTTGCAGGCAGATGCTAGGAAGTCTCCGGATTCATTGGTGGACGGGTGCGTGGCTTCAGTTTCCAGCCTGTGTATGAATGTGTGTGTGCTGCAAAAACAGATAATAAAAAGAATACAAATGAAAGAACATCTGATGTAGTCATCAGATACAACTACAGCACTTTAATATGAATTGCAACTCCAGATGTTGTCTTAAGAAAATGAATAAATTAGACAAATAAGGAATTTCTTCCTAAATCATAACAGGAGAAAAAGTCCAGTAACTGCAGACTATTGTATAAATGTCCTAATGGCTTTCATTCTTCTCATATACCTGTCAGCTTTACTACAAGGCTTCTCATCGTTTAAGTTGTTGTTTACCTTCCTGAATACTGGTTTGATTTGAAAAAGTGTTCCAAATGTTCAACACCTTTTACCCTGAAAATAATAATACATCAGCCTTTAGGAGTTGAACCCAGCAGAAACTGGTGTCACTATTCATAAAATAATTGAGTTTACACAAAAAGTGATTTCTGTAATAGCCCCCTTTTTACAAGTATGTACATTTTATTTAAAATTACTGACTCAAAAAGCAAGGTAGGAAAAAATCACCTCCAACAACTTCCTGTAATTGCGAATTATTGTGAGGGAAACAGAAGGAAAAGATTTTGAAATTATGAGCCATTATGCTTGAGAGAGAGAGGGAGTAAGTGAGAGAGAGGGAGAGGGAGAGAGAGAGGCAGTGGGAAAAAAAGACATCTCGGCTTCATGAAACACAGCTGACAAGCTCGACTAAATTACCCCCGGACCATTACAAAAATCACTTAATTGCCAACCATTTTGTTAGGTCAATTGACTCTAATTGAAAAAATAACAAAAAGCTTATTATGCTGCAAATGCGGCCGTGGAAAATGAGTCTTCTGTTAGGAGGAAACAATAATTCTAAATTTCAGCTGCTGCTAACACTACAAAGTTCAGTGTTTTCTTCTGATAGAATCTACTGTGCAGGGGAAAGTGAATATGCTCCAATTGATTGATATTTCTTTTAATGCTGCCCCCTCTTCCTTCTTCATACTCACAGCCCCTTCAGTCGACCCACCCACCCCGCTCCGTTTTATTTCCTTTCCTTTTTGCCTCGTGGCTCTCTTTTCCGTGGCAGGGTTGATGTCAGTTTTTGTTCCTAAGGCATTTGTGGTTTGGGGGTGTGTGAGGCTGCTGTGACTCCTCTTTTCAGCTTGTTCACAATAACCTCAAATCCCAGGTGAGGGGTTAGGAGAAGTACCTTGCTAAAACCTTCTGTCCCCCTTCGCTTTCCTCTTTCCTCGCACACTGCAATTTTCTTTAAAGCCTGATAAGAGAGAATTGTTTACATATTTTCACCAAAAAAATACCTTAGAAAGAGTCTCCCCAATGTAAATTAAAAAGCACAAACCCTGACTGGTAAATAGGATTGTAATTATTTATAATGATCAAATTTTCAGGAGAGTGTGCATGAGTTTGTTCATTTCTAAAGAAGATAAACCGGCTGGAGCTCCACTATTGTCCCAAGTACAGATTTGAATACTGGAGGTTCATAATGGGATTGATTCTGCTCTGTGAAAAGTAATTATTTGTCCATAAAACCAGGAGGCTGCAGAAATGAACTCAGATGGTAACAGCCTTTTGTTCAGCTCCTTTGCAGTGAAGAGGTAGGGAATGGAAGAAACTTCTCAGTAGCCACAGTGAATGATTAAATATTTCTATAATCATGTCTATATGTTTGCTTCTTGCACTGTGTTCAGAATTTTTTTTTCTGATTTTATCATTTCAGGGAAACTGCTTGACTGCATTGCACTTTTACAAGGCCCAAAACTCTTGAGCCAACTACAGTGAAATGGTGAACAAAAACCAATGTAATACAGCAGGATGTTCCTTCACTGTATTTAGAAAAAGAAAAAAAAAAAAAAAAAAAAAAAGAAAAAGAAAAAAAAAAAAAAAACCAACAACTTTGTGCATGTATATGTGTATATTTTTGCTTTGCCTTTTATAGCTACAGTAGATCTTCCAGTGCTTTTACAAAGCAGTGAGTTAAATACTGGTGGCGTGGTGCCTGTGTAGGCAACCGGCACAGCCATTAGTGCTCAGCATACGTTTTTATTGTTTCTTTATATAGAACCCAATATCACTTACACAGAGGGGGATACAACAAATATATCAGACCATGAAGCACACATATGTGCTGTTTCTTTCTGAGCATCCGCAGCTGTATATAATCAACGGAACATTCCTTTGGAGTGCACCACAGGTCAGCAGGAACCTTGACACACAGCTGAATTTATGAGTGATCACATTGTTTTAAATATGCATCACTTAGATTTCTACAGGTGTTTAAAGATTTGCCTCAACATTCCCTTTTTTCCTTTTTTTTGTTCCTTTTGTGAAAGGCGTGCACATGGAAAACAGAGGTTGTATAATTAAGGCTTCCATTTGGATGCTAAAATTGATATAATTTACCATAACTGACAACAGAGAATATTATATCATCTCTAAGAAAAAAACCCACTCAAAATGCTAAAAAAAAATTAAAACTTGCCTGAGTGAAATATTGCTTCTAATAAGGGACCAGAAAACCTCAAAATTCACCAAGCCTTGCTGAATGTGGGGGAAATTAGGAAAAAAAAAATCTATTTTTATACTTAAAAATACATGTCAGAAATTTTCTCTAAGAGTATAAATCAAAAATAAAAATAAACAACACATTAGAGAAACCCTGTTTGAAACATGTGACTTAAAATAAAACAAGCATTATTAATTATCTGCTTCCTTTATAGTAGAAAAGATATAAAATTAAATAGATAAAATCTTAAGAGAAACCAATGTGCATGTATTGAGAAAAGACAATGAAGCTTCACAGACCGAATAGAACCAATTCCTTTCAAATAAGCGGGAAAGCCCTACAGAGAGAAATAAAAGTGAGAAATGGTGAATTCTGTAACACTTGCCAGACCAATGAGCTTCATCAATTAATCACAGCAAAATAATCACCACCTACATTAAAGAATAATACATGAAAAGGACAGGGCATAGCTTTAACTTATTCAGAAAGGGCTGACTCCCTAATCCCTCTGAGTCTTGACATGTTAACTGGGTAGCGACTAATTAGATGTCAAAAATTCATAAGCACTCTTTAATATTGCATATATCTGCGGCAGACATTTCAATATGAGAGTTGTATACACAGAAGTCACTATAGCATTAAAACACAGCAGGGTGGGAGAAATAAAAGGAAAACAATAAAAACAATGGCCCTTAAAAACCCAAGAGAATGCCTCCTTTGGAAGTGTGTACTTTCTTATTCAGAAAAGGTATCACCTTAATAAGAATTATAGGCAAAGAGGTTTCACTGTTCCATGCTGTGTGGACGAAAAGAGGGAGAAAAGACTGACTTATCAAAGGCACTGGCAGGTAAATAGTAATTTACTATGCATGCACAATGAACATTACACAGTGCCTTGACACAGGGCGATAATGAAAGACATGCTATTGTGGCATCCATCGAGGGAATTTTTTTTCTTCATTCTTCCTTCCCTTGTCTCTCTTGAGTAAAGAAGCAGTGATGTTTCCTGGCAGCTGCCTCCTGTTTCAAGCCATATCACATAATATAGAAAGAAGCTGAAGTTTAGTGTATTAAGTAAGTGAGTTAGTTTGCTGGTTTGGCGATATATACATTGCTTGTGTGTGAACTTATATTTCAGGGGCTCTGTATTTTTACAGAACAAGCCTTTTCCTGTCTGAAGAATTATATGAACATGTTATATACAACAAGGCAGCAAGATTAAAAACAATGCATCATATAATACACTGTTTTATGACTTGCATCTTTTAATTGTAGCTCTCAGGAATAAGAAGTGAGCAATGTGCTCTTGTTTATAATGCAGAATTGCCATTCTCTCTTTTGACTAACAATGTGTACTGTACAGGGCTAGTAGTCTGCGGAGATTCCTGGGTTTTTTTTTCGTTTACCAACCAGCAAAGTTAAATTCCACTTCTTCGATGCTTCTAACTAGCTTACAGGCAGCAAGCCTTTGAATTTAGCCTGCATGCAGTATGGGAGGCTGTGACTGTAATCCTCCCATAGCTGCTGCTGTTTAAATGTGACATGGTTGCAACTGGAATGTTTTAATTATTTTAAAAGTGTAAAATCATATAATATGATGATATAAGGTAAGCAGCCTCGTGCAGAGAAAAAATTATAACATTTATCTATCTCACAGGATTAGCATCTAAAGAAACAATATGGCTCTCCTGGTATGTTGCAGTGTGTGTAATAATGATATTTGAATGTATCAGCTGATTAGTACTTTCATAAGCTGACATCTCACACTGTGATGGCAACTTCTGGACTGATGTAGTACAAGAATAAGAATAAGATGCACTTTAATGACTGCTGACCATGTTAGACTGAATGGTCACTTGTTGTTCAGTTATACCTGGCCTTTCCTTTGAAAGTTGCTACATTAACTTTATTTCCAAAAGACCTTCTATGATCAACACTGAAACTGTAATTAACTGCTTGCATTTGTCATTATTACACTATTCACACCTTTTTCTTGCAATTGTAAATGTGTTACCTAGCACTTATGTTTTTCCATGTCTTAAGTGTCCAAGGGTGTTTTTTGAGCACACATTTTGTGGTTTTAGACTAGAATCAAAATATTAAAGGGTAACAATTAATTAGTGATTTCAATCAGAAGTCGATGATCTGCAGTGCTGGTAGTAGTTTTTGACTCCTTTTCATCCTTTCTGTCATGTTCATGTCAGTTATATAATAATGCTGATGTTAATAGGATGCTACTCCATTTTCTGGCCCACTTGGCCAGCAAGATGGCCCCAAAGCACTCCATGCATTCTCTGCTTGCCTTTGCTAGAGCCCAAGCACAGACTGGCTCACTTGGATGAGATCTAGCTGATTGTGTCAATTTTTGCAAAGGAATACAAAGATGCTGAGATACTTCTCCTGTAGCCATACTGGTTTGTTTATTCTGTGTTGCCCAGGGTTGGTTTGGATGCTCAAGAGCAGGAGAGGCTTCCATACTTGAAGCAGTCTGTTTGTGCAAAGCTCTTACCTACAAACCCCAGTGAGCTTGTACGTACCATGGGTGCTTTCTCAGGGTTTCCGTATTAATTGGGGCTTCCTGGTTTTTGATTTGATCAAAACAAGCATCCTACCCACATCATAAAGATTTCATAAATTATTCTTAATACCCAGTATTTATGTAATGAAACCTGTTTCATTTAGGGTTTAGGAGAATTTTGGTTGGGGGTGGGAAGGACAGGAGAAGGAAGAAAAGGAAGTTCCTTCCTTTCAAAGACAGGCCTACTCTGACAAGTGCTGTTGAATACCTCTAGCTTATTGTTTTTGGCAAAATTCACATGGCTTTCAGTGAAAGTAATTATATTAATTCAGTGCACCTAAGCAAACACATTAACAAATGTCTCCTTTAAATGCTGAAAATAAACTGATGTAAGCATCCTTCATTCTTTTACACCACTCAAATATATCTAAGGGTCACTGATACAAAATAAATCCTCACTTTGAAAAATTCAGGTTTTTCCAGGAGGTTGTTTTATTTTTGTAAGAATCCTGGTTTTCTAGTAAGACTGCTTTACTAGACGAGTCTAAATTCAAAACAAATGTATAAAAAGAGACCTGGTCCTACCTAGTGCCTGACTGCCAAGCAAAATTCTGCAAGTCCAGTATAATGCATATGTCTGATGATAATGTGACTTAAAATGTGCTTTCAGAGCTGAGGTGGGGGAGAAAACAATATCCACGTAACTGATCAATAACTGAGCATCCCTTTAGTCATCCCACACTGTTGTGCACAGGCAACTTGTGAGCTGACAAATTTGGAACTCTGTCTACAAAATGGTCTAACTCTGAAAAATTAGGTCATGACAAGTAAAGGTCTTACCCAGCAACTGCATGCAGAGGATAGTGTGATTGTGGTTTATTTTAAGGGATAGAAAAGATATAACTGGGGGAAAAAAGTATGAATAGGTGCAGTTTTGGTTCTACCTAACCCATACGAGGCCAGTAAGTTTTGTGGATAGTTAATAAAGGAGGTGGATGTGCTCCCAAAGGGGAATATGCAAGACAGAAGTATAAGCTCAGTCAAGGCTGGAAGAGTATCTGCTGACATTTTAACCTCTTTTATAGTTTTACACTGGTTACAAACTTCCAGAAAAATGGAAGGAGTAAAACAGAAACCAAAAGAGGATAAAGCCCCTTTCACTACATGGTCCTTGAACCAGTGAAATCAGCTAGTGGGAATGACCATTGCAAAAAGTTGTGCCTGTGAATTCCTAAAGAAACAGAAACATCAGTCTAGGCCAGTTTTTGCTCTTTCTCTTGTTCTGTACAAACACTGTCCTGGGCCAAGATAGAGCTGACTGATGCCACAACACTTCAGAAGCCCAAATTGTTGAGGAAGCTGAGAGGAACAAATGGGAAATCAGCAGAACGAATCACCAAAAGGACAAATAACAGATGGACAAACATAATTCCAAAGCAAATGCCAAATACTGGAAGGAACAACAGAGTTGGGTAACATACTGGAAGAGAGGCAAAATAGTTAGATTCAGAGGACCAGCACAAATGCCAAAAGGACTTTAACAGAAGAGAAAAGGTGAAACTAGACAGGCAAAAGAGAAGCTGCCTTAAAAATTCAGAGTATTTGTAGCACAAAATATTTCTATCTGTTAGGCTCTTGGTGTCTCATCTTAAATATTTCCATACCACTCTATGATTTTCACTGAGCACTGTGCTCCACACACTGGAACTGAATGTGGACATGCTGAAAGGAAGTATGAGACTGAGATGGCCAAACCCAATTTCAGTCACGTAGCTCTTCTGAATTCCCACAGTGGCCACAGCAATGTGTTCATTGTATAGATCAGCTGTGATCTAATGGATGTTACCCCAGGAGCAGCCCACAGACTGAATGGGCACAGGTTAAATCAAGTCTGCCTTTGAGATTCATTCTGTCATAAAAATGCTCTTCATATAAATTTGTTAAAGTTGTTAATTGTAAGGTGCTCTCACTCAAAAAAAATTACTTCAGGACCGTGTTTAGCTGTGCTCCAAATTACTCATACGGCTCTAAGAGTTAATCACAGAACAAATGTTCTCATAATGAATTATTGGTGTACCTTGCTGTCACAAGCCAAAGAGTTGTTTGTGCAGAAGCATTATAAAATAGACTATAGTGCTATTGAAACAATATTAACCAAGGTAGAGGGTTAGAGTGTTTGGTCCCTTTTCTACCCACTGTTGAGGTCAATTCTATTATTTACGTGGCAGAAAGCACAATAAATTGATACTGTTATAGCTCTTTAACCAAAGCTTATGGTGTTAAATTTCTGATTACACTTGGTAGAGAGTGTGAAAACCCCAAAATCTCCTGTTTTTCCTCTTCTTGTTGCCAATGGTTTCTGAATGTCATTAAGGACCAGAAGTACATATGACAATAACTACATGAAGATTTTATTTTTGCTTAAAAATGTGGTAGATTTCTTGCTGACCCTGTCAACAACTATGAGTACTAATTTGCTAGCTCAATGACTCATCATCAGCTTAGTTTACATGTAGCTAACAAAGGTCAGGCCTGAGAAAAAAATATTTGATTTCAATACCTAATTCAAGGAGGTGTGATATTTCTATGGGGTTTTAGTCTGCTTAATGTAAAACCTTCTAATTGCAGAACCTGAATAGTTCTAGCTTCACTGGCTCACTTTAAATTAGATTTGAGGAGCGTTAAGTTAGCTTCCTGAAAGCATCTGACCTGTGTTGGCTGTGTACAGTACAAACGTAATGTCGGACAAGGGGTTCTGCAGTTAGAGGTCACATATTTTCATTGGGTTCTGCTGGCTGGGGTCAGGAGATTCTCTTTCTGAGTAATTCAGCACAGTTTCAGGCCTCAGCTGTGCTGCTGGGGGTCACTGTTCTTGGTCAGGTTGCCATGGGGAAGAGACAAGGGAAAAGTGGACTTTTGTGCTTCCTTCCATTTGACTGCACAGCTTGCTGCTTAGCACAGGGCACTTTGACAGGAAGTGGCTGTGAGGAAGCCCACACATGTTCCAGTTCATCTATCACAACAAGAGTTATTCTGGAGTGAAAGGATACAACCTAAGGGATGCAGAAATTCAAAAGATCAAAATCAGAGCATGTGCATGCTCCCAGAGAAAAAACTCACATGTAAAACACTGTAAATCATGAAAAATGTGGTATTGGGCTGTTTAGAGATAGTGTTCTGTTCTGTTTAGGTTATGATTTTTATTCCCCCTCAGCATTCTGTATATTGGTAGAAGCAGTTAGTATGAAAATGCCAGGACTAGCAGGGATGGTTTTGGTGCTGGTGCCTCCCTAATTTGACACCTACACAAAGGCTTACAGCCCAGGAAAGGAGCCAAAGCCCCCAGTCAGACCAGGCAGCTGCTGATCTCATTCTACCAGTAGGTAGCTCCATGGACAGTGTAGACCACTGAGAAACAATAAACTATATATATACATATTCTAATAGAAAAAAAATAATTTATTTAAAAAAAAAATAGAGATGATGAAGAAGAGATTAAAAAAAAATAGGTGCTCTGGCACAGGTGAATATAATTTCCACTAGCTTGTGAAAGCTGAGTCCTTGAATTGTTAACAAATTGGATGAATTGCAGCCCCAGTAATAATGCTGTAGCCTGTTATATGTCTACTAGTCCAGAAACATATATACATATATATACATAAACATATATACACTGGATCCCACTCCTTTGGCATCATATTCTGCACTTTGAGAGGTGATGACTGAAAACAGTGAATGACATGATATTTTATGTCTAAAAGAAGAAGAATATACTCCTAGCTGTGACTAAAACACCCCACATATGATAAGCATGAAGAATTTTCAAAGGTGGAGAAGTATTAACCACCAGTAACTACTGAGCTAAATAGATTCAGCTGTACCTAAATGTTTTTGTGTCATTATTGTGCCAATTTTTTTTTTTTTTTTCTTTTTTTGCTTGTCAGGAGGTTGTATTTGCTGGAGAAAAGTTGAAACTTTTTCATCTTGATTTTTTCTCTCTTGTCTTTCTCTTGTGGGATATGAATATTTTATTTTGGCATTCTTCAGGTGAATCTGGAAATCACATTTTAGCCAAGTGTAGGATCTGGTTTCTACCTTGGAAAGTGTAAAGTAGGGACTTTTCAGGTACCTGAAAGGCAAAAATAGTTTGTGCCTCTCTGCATTATTACAGTTATTACAGTTGCCATGATTATCATTACAAACGTACCACACTCCACCTGTATTTCCTTGCTCTCAGAATTGGAAGTCTGCTGTCACTTAGAAGTTTGAACTGGAAAATGAACAAACTGCAATGCTTCTGAATCCCATGATCTGCCTGCAGCCCCTTCAGCATGCACACAGCCAGGAACGGACCCAACAGTGAGCAGCTCAGAGCACCCTTCATTCAGGGGGGCTGTAGGAAAATCAAACTGTGCCAAGATTGGCAGCTCAGAGCACAGCACTGAGGAAAGAGGGATAAGGATACTCCCCATTCAGTGGAAGTATGTGCAGAACCTCCCCAAGGCCTGAAATTTTGGTTCTAAAAACAACATAGAAAACTTGGTTCTCATTTCTAGCATTAAAAGTGCTCTCTTCTGAGGAAAATATCCCAGTCCACATTGCAGACCTTACAATTCACCATTCTGGTCCTTTTCTGCACATAGTTGTGATGCTGTTGGAAGATACTAAGGACTTGGAGATTTTAGAGGTAATTTCAGGTTTATTTAAAAATATGCAAATTTATATTGTCATAGTATTTTGCTGATTTTAACTGAGATGGACAAAATTTCTACACAAATAATGTCAAATGATGCTTGCTTCATGTTCTGAGACGAGAACCACTGGCATCACTGCAAGCATGTTTGGGAAATCCTGGATGAAAGCACAGGACTGGTCCTGTGACAGGGTCCAAAGCCACCAAGGCTTTTTTGACTTGGTTTCCTGAGGCTTAGGAAGCCTACAGGAGAATGCCACTCATGTCTCTTGTTCTCCTCATTGCTTGTCTTTGAACTTAGTTTTAGTAAATCAAATCAATGTGGTAAAGTGATCAGACGTTAATACTTGAAAAACTGTGAGATAAATGCCCCAACAAGTGATTCCACTGGAGGTAGGGCAGTGCTATGAGCTCAGCAATGTTGTTCTCTTGGGAAGCCAGCTCACACACACTGGCTGGCCAAAAGGCACATGCAGACCTCGGGAATTTACACAGGTAATGACAGAATCTGGGAAGGCAATAGTGCTAATGTGTACTTAGGACAAAAGATTGGGGCATGCCATAAAGAATTGAAAATCTGTTAATATAGCCACAAAGAGGAAAAGGGAGACAACAGTAACTTCAGTGAGGCCATAGAAATACTAAGGATGTGTTGTAGGAAATCACACTCTGAAAGTCCATTACTCATAACTTTTTCATTTTGACAGGTAATGCTTGAATCTACTGACTGTCTCACTTGACAGCTTGGGTTGTATTGGTTTGTTTGTTTTCTCCCCTTGCTTGTTTCTTTTGTTGTGATTTGTTTGTTTGTTTGTTTCATGTGGTTTGGTGGGCTTTGGTTTTTGGGGTCTTTTTTTTTGCTGGCACCCTTATCCTTTGTAATTCTAACACAGGATTTAAGTGTTAACTTCAAATCCTGCATGGATACACTGACGTCTTTTTGCTTTACAGAACTTACAGATGGAGAAAAGAACCCTACTGCACAGGAGATTTGAATAGGTGGATAAGTACCAGTGAAAGTCTTTGCATAAGGAAAAGAATTCTATTTTATAACTCAACATGAGAAGCATAGATTACTTTGCACATACTTATTAAGATTAGTCCATAAGAATTCATTACTGGCATCTTACTGGAGAAATTAGTTATTTCTTTCTCAGTCAAAGATAACACATATAACTTTGTTTGTACAGCAGACAATTAAGATGGAGGTTATTTCCTAACACTAATGAAAGTTCTCCCTTAGAACCATTGCAAATTTCTATGGACCTCTAACCTGTCATTTTCTTCTGTTTAGTTCATTGTATTTTGCAACAAAGAAAACTGTACCCGACTGTGCACAGAAAAAGAAAAACCCTTTTTCAGACAAAAGAAGCAAAACTCTTTTGTTACAAAAAATAGCACAACTTCAGAAAAGATATTTCCTAATAGAGATCACTTGGCTATTTGACTGGTTTCAGTATGCAGAGGGTTAAGCTCAGCTGAGAATGCCAGACATACCTGTATTCATTCCATTTTGAATAAAGTGACAAATTTCTATTCTTGGTCACTGGAGCAAAAAATTAGCCCTGTGCTTCAGTGAAAGGTCAACATGGGAAGAAATAAACAGGAGGTGAGAGGTCATGACCTGTGTCTAGAACAGCAAAAAATGGCTGAACAAAAAAAAAAAAAAGTTAATTCTACTGTACATTGTACTTTCCATATAGTCAGGTCCCATTTGAAATGCAAAGCACTCCTAGAGTGTTGTTCTGAAAAAATCAAGATTGAAATGTGTGCATATTTATTTATTTGTACTGGTATTTTTGTACAGGCACCATTGGTTTGGTCTATTTTAAATAACTCTTGTATACCTTGTATATAAGATAAATATATCTTGTGTATCTATACATATTCCTATGATCTGGAATCTGATGGATCCAGGAGATGTTTAACTGATCAGGCTCAGAGAATTCTTTGGCTGTCCATACCTCTTGGTTATATCTTCAGTGATTACTACAAACCTAGAAGTGCTCAGGGAGGAAAACCAGTCACCAGTGGGAACAAGAGCCTGAGTCAGATACTGAAGGTATTGGAAAGAGGCAACAAAAACAATGTTTAGCTCTACTACTCACTTTTGTGCTCAGCCTCTGTCACTGACAGACTAATCCCATCTGATGGTGAATATCAGTCCTATCTAGTCCAGGCGTAGAAGAGCCATCCTCTGTGCCCTGAGTAGACGGACATCTACTAGTAGTTGTGGACATGTAAGTAGCAGCAGCAAACAGCAGACAAGAGAAAGTCAATAAAATAATATTTATTCAGTCAAAAGTGGTGTTCAGTGACACACCTCATGCACTGGGAGCTGTGGAGAAAAGAGCAAAACTTCTTCAGAACGTAGCATTTCTGGGAGAGCTTGCTGCTCTCAGCAGCCTGGGGATACCACTCAAACCACTTTTGAAGTGTCCTGCAGGAACAGGTCTGGGGAAAATATCAATGTCCACTTCTTTGGAATTTTGGCTGCAGAACAAAATAAAAAAAGGCATGACAGAAAAAAGCCTTCTCTGAATGTGCATATGGTTGACAGAAGGGCCAACTAAGAAAGAACAGCTCTGCCAGAAATGGTTTTCTCTTTAAATACCAATACAAAATCAAGGTGTTGAACCAAAGAACACCTCCATGGACAATGTGGTATTGATTTATAGGGTATTTGACTTTGCAAAAAGAAAGCATTCAAGGTGGCAGAAGAGTCATTGTTCAATGTGCAATGCTTGGCAAAATGATATTTTTTCCCATTTCTTCTTCTCTTATAACCTGTCTGGGACGGTTTTTATGAAATATCTTCATCATAAAATGACAATTCACTGCAACCAAAACTCTAAACAGTAAAAGATTGATTTTTGGCTAATTTCCTGTCTCCCAAAAAATTAGGAACAAATGGAACCAAAATAATTGAAACAACCTGTTTCAACATTTTGAAATTAAAAATCCCCTTTTTCATTCAAAGGTACTTTTTATTTAATAAGGTAAGTATACTTACATGACAGAAGGGAAAAATTATGAAGATAACAATTTTTAAGTCTCTGAAATGAATATCAATTTACTCAGGTACCTTCCAGAGTCTGGAATTTTATTTTCAAAATATATTAATCAGAGTATCAGAAAATGTCTACATAAGGGCAAAATGCATCCTGGCGAATTCTAGTTGTGAAGTTTCCTAAATGCTGCTGAATATGACAATCACATAGAATTAAGATGTAACAAATACCTTGAGAAAACCACATGTTTCATTGTATGGGTTTACATTAAGAGATTACAACTAAACTTTCAAAAACATGGAATCAGGATTTTTCTTTTCTTCTTTTTGCATCATGCTTTTTAGTTTTATTTTTCACATTTTTGCCTAGAGTCTTACCAATGCTTTGCTAATTTGATCATATTCTTTTATTCTGAAATGGATATTTGCCTTCTGTTTCCTTTATTTTCTTTTCTAGGACTAGCTTGTGTTTTTGGCTTAATATGTCTCATATTAGCAGCAGAGTTTTACAGTGTTTTGCCAGTTGGCACTTCATATTTCAGCAGGTTGAAGAGCAGTATGAGGTCTTGTGTGAAAAATACCCACCCAAATTAACCAGTTACCATCCTTTAGCAATTGTTTGTATGTATTTGCTACTGCACATCAGGAAACAGTGGTTCTGAGACCCCAGTGATGATTGTCCAGTGGTTCCCAAAATATATAAGCCAAGTTAATTGCTATTGCAGTTCAGAGAAGACAGTAGATATACAAGTGAGACATATGTCAAAAAGAGAAAAAAGGATAGTAGAAATTGGCATTACTTCTTAACATTTATTCTGTTTGCATGCTGTTGTGAGGTATATTGTTCTTTTGAAACCAAGCTAGAGCATTTATTTTGATGCTAGGAGAAACAAAACCAATCATCCCTTTTCTTCCCATTTCTGCATGGCAAGTGAATGTAAATGCAAGTGAAATATAAAAAAAAAGCTGTATGATGAGAAGGCTGCATGATCCAATAGCATTCTTAAGGGAAATTCAAATTAATTAATTACTTTGGGAGAGGAGAATATGCATCTTCTGTATATCTTGCGTATCTTCTGTATATTGATGTCTATCAAGTTTGTTCTGCAATGGCTGCAGAGTGCATGTGACATCAATGCTCAGAGCATAGTGAAAAGACTGATGCTAATTTTTTACAAGACTGGATGGAAAGAGAATAGAGGGCCAAGGAACCAGAATAATTGTTTAGGTTTGCTCTGACATGACTAGTTCAGAAACCTTGATGTCAATTTGTACATGGAACTGAGAAATTATTTTTGTTTTCAAACTGTCCTGAGCTCTGAGGCAGTGGCTTAGATAAACAAATTCTTTTCTTTTTACCTGTCATCACTTGAATCCACAGCAGACCTTGATATGGTTGTCCAAGATTTGACTCTTGGAAACTGAAATGTTCTCTCTGCTGCAGGTTGAGACTATATGCAAAGCCCAGAGAATACAGCACAAGGTTGGTTGTTCAAATGACGTTTCAAGCCAAGAACTTATAATGCTTCTTCGAGCCTTGCTATCACTCAGGTTCAGTTCTCAGCATTTCAGACACAGTCCTGCTGTACAGCACTTTATGCCTAGAAGGAAGCTAAAAGTGTTTTATCATACCAAGGACACAGGTGCTTTTGCCAGGAACCAAACCATTACCAGTGTGTTGGCTATCAGATAAGGATGCAAACACAGCGTTCTGTGCCTTGAGCTACCCCTCAGTCCTGTCAGCCAGGACAGGCTGCACTGGGGCTGTGGTTCCTCCAGCACAGCCCTTCCTGTCATGTCTGTTCCATACCCAGAGTGATGGACATCTAAACCCCCTGCTTTGCTGCAGCAAGATGTTAATTCCTCTCAAGCCTATCCCTATATGAAGGTCTTCTCTTTGCTAAAAGTATATCAAAATAAGGTATCAAACAAGAATGAATCGTGAAATCATGAGTCAGTTGTTCTGTCTGCATTCAATGGTCTGACAGTTGTTCATCACCAATATCCTGAATAAGGTCATGTTATGTAAATAAAATGGCATTCTTTGCTTCACTTATATTGATGTGTAACTGCTTTCACTGAGCCTTGAAGGGAGATAGGTATAAGGGAATGAATAAGCTTAGCTCTGGGGTAATTTTTCAGTGGTGTTTGGTATCCAAAAGGTAGTATCTTTTGGATAACACTCCTTTGCTCTGTGTTCACATGGCCAAATGTTTATTACTTTGAAGACATCACCAAGTTCATTGAACTTAGCATACAGACAATTTTTTTTTAGTGGAATGCAAATTTTAAAATAAATTTTAAAAAAAATGAAAGAGACATAAATAAATGAAATGTAAAATTTGTTCTCAAAGAATATTTTTTATAATTAATTTTATGCACTATTTACATCAGTAGTAAAATATACTGATTGTATCAAACTGGAAGTGTTGATACACAAGTAGCTGCTTTTAACAAAGGCAAAGGTATTAATTATCAATTAAGAGAAATTGCTTCTAATAAGGCTGGGGGAGAGACAAGAAAAACTGATCAGAAAGAGCTGACACTTACAATGTTCTGTAAATTACCAGTTTTTGGGTTGGGTGTTTTTTGGTGTTTTTATTGGGTTTTTTTTTTTTTTTTTTACATCTGCCTTGTATGATATGAAAAAAAGGTGTCAGAGACATAATTACTAAATACATCTAAGATACAAACCCTTTTGTTGTTCTTTTAATCATTTGAGGGAAGAATATTAATTCTTTGGAAGATTTTTGTCCTTTTCTACAAATAACAAGTAAAATTAACTAACAGCTCAATTATTTTGTTAATGAGGTAGCTCTCCTCCCCACTGGCATGAATTCAGTTTAATTTTTTTTCTTCAAATGTCTTCTATTCTACTATCAATCAAATATCTTTTTAGTGCATAATCAGGAAATCCTAATGGAAGGAAAAACAAGTTGGAGCTGATGACAACTACAGTGGCTTTCTTATAACCACTGCCTGTCACACATGCAGCCATACTAGTGATTACAGGTTGACTAAGGAAATGGAAAAGTACTTTGAAAACAAGGCAGTGATAGAAGAGCCAAAGTTGAGACTTTTATGAATGTTTAATTATTTACTCTATATAAGTTAGCCATGCCACATATAAATCCATTGTCCTATCCCAGATGTGTCTTTAATGCACTGATTTTCATAGCTTTTAAGAAAAAGCATGCTGAAATGATGCCTTTAGTTACCTTTTTCATCCACATTAAGCACTTTTAATGAGCGCCTCCATGTTTAGAAATGGTCTTTCCACTGACTTGAGGGAGCAAAAGCAGAATTATATTATTTAAGTTCAATGAGTTTAAAAGGAATAGTGAGCCAATATTTGGTGTGAATAGTTCACAAGCAATTGATAGTCTAAAATGTGTTTGCTTAAACTAGTCCTAGAGTATCTTGAAATAAGAATTGTGACACAAATATAACAACTCTGCCCACCACCATGAAAAACACCAAAAATGCACCCAGAAAAAAATGTAGAAATAAATTTAAAATCTATATTCATATAGTAGCTAATTCACAGTAAATATTTTGATTGTCCGTAACTAATGTCAAACGTTGCCTAGAATGGAAAATTTCTTCAAAATGAAGTTGACAAGAACATTCTGCACTACTTAATTTCCTGAGCGATGCATACATTTATAATTTCCTGAAGCATGTGCTAGAATGATCCTGTCTGCAAGTGACGTGTATATGGCTGGTGACAGCATAGTCAATATCTGGAAAGAAAAATTGCAAAGCACTGCCAGAAAAAAAAAAAAAACAAAAAAAAAACCAAAACTTTAAAAAAATGGTGGTCAGTGCTGCTGTCTAGACATTAAGAAACATCCAAAGATGTAACTCTTGCAAAAGGCAAATGACAACTAATGGGGTCAAATTCCTGTAATATATTTGTTTCTTGAACTGCCTAGCATTGCTGAGCTCTAGTAATTTAGGTTAAAATTCCTAAAAGAACCACAGGACCTGAGGCTGCATATTTATGTTACTGCTGCTAACTGTACTGAACTTTATAATAGCAGAGCAGAACACTACAACTTACTTAGTAAAAGGAAATAGCTGCAAATTAACAATATTCTACTCTGGACATTTATTGAAACTAATAATGAAAATAATAGCATGGTCTTTGGTATCTAAAAGATACTAAAGACTAGAGCTGCCTCAGAATTTCCAGCTGATATTTTCAATCACGTCTTTTGTAAATACCTTTGTAAAACTTTCCATATTATCTACTACTCGGCAAGGAAATCAATAGGAAAAAAATAGAAAAGACATTTTTATTTGGAGCTGAATGTTTTATTTGGTCTTTCACAAATTGACAGGTTAAAAAATGGGCCAAGACCAATGGCATGAGGTTCAAAAAGACTAAGTGCTGGGTCCTAGAGTTTTAGCCACAACAACCCCATGCAATGCAACAGAAAATTTTAATGAATTTACAATCAGAGCTGAAGTATTTTGTCTTATTTCTAACAGAATCCTTTTCCTGATACTGATTCTCATGGGCTTGTTTGATATGGTATCAAATTAAAAGAATCAACTCAATCTGAAGTTCTTAAGTTGCTTCCAGAAATTATTTTTCCAGAATGTTTACCTTAACATCCCTCTCCTCTGGAAGTAGATTCAGACCTCAGTGGCTGGCCATTAATTTCTCATCCACAGGAAAACAAAAGGCAGAAAATTTGCTTTTATGCAGGAAGGAAACAAATGCAACTAAAAACTGAAACAAAAAACCTATGCTGCATGGTTCATATCCAATATCTCTACAAATCTATTTATCCAAATTCACGTTAGACATTTTGGCCTGAAACTGTCTAAATATATCCTATATCTAAAGACAAGATACTGTGTTTGTCCCTGCCGAAAAAGATATTTCTTTACGTCATACCTTTGTTCTAGGGAAATGCTCTTTACCCTAACTTTATCTCAGAAGAAAAAGTTTGAGAAAATATTTTGCTTCTTGTGATTTGGTCATATGTTAGTTTATAAACTGAGCAAAACAAGAAAGGGAAGGAAGGATGTGGATATTTCAACTCTTTTCTGGAAATGAGATCAAGCACACACCTTATAAAATAAGGAATAAGGACTACTCATTTTGTGAATAAGAAAGTATGCAAGAAGGAAAGCTATCTTTATTGGAGTTTTTGTGATATAATAAAAATTAAAGAAATATTATTGTCTCTCATTCAATTTTTCTATTAAAATCCATTATTGCTTATAAAAATTGAATTAATATGCTGGAAATAATAATGGATTATTTATGCACACAGACCCAGTTCCTCTTGGTAAAAGGCCCACAAACAGGTACAAACCCAGTTAGAAAATAATAATATCCTATTTTACAGCTGAAATAAAGCAGGCTTCTTGTACATGTAGATTCACTAGCACCATTAACGCAACTCAGTGGTAATGCCAGGCATGCAAAAACTATGTTAAAAATAGCAAGAATAACTTTTTTTTTTTTTTTTTTTTTTTTTTTTTTTTTTTTTTTTTTCATGATTCAGTAACCAAAAATAAACCTTCTCTACTGGCAAAATGACTCAACCAGCCTCTGGCCACAAACTTCAAGGGATGTATCAGCAGGTAAAATCCACCCTAACAAACATAAAGCTGCCTCTCTTTCACCCACAATGAAAACATATGCAATATGAAGTGAAAGTGATTGGTCCTCTTGCAGTGGGACCTGATGATCCAACAGCCTGAACTTTAAAACCCCTTTAAAGAAAACCTTAAGAGGAAAGCATAGACTTTTATACTGTTTCCCTGAATACATGTAAAGTTATTGAAAACACTTAGAAACAATATTATTATATATTCATTTCACAGAAAAAAAATATCTGGAAAAAGTTTCAAGCTCACCTCCACCACGTTTTTTAATAGGGTTTACCTCTGTGAATTTTAAAATGGAGAAAGCTTGAGGAAATTGATGGTCCTAAGACATGATGACAAGGTATTAAAAAAAAAAAAAACAAACAAACTTTTGTAACAGTTGGAAATTAGTGTAATAGATTCAAATATGAATCTATAAATAGATTCTTTAAAATAGAGTCAAATATGTATTTTTTTCAACAACATGACATCTGGAAACTTTAGGTCTCCGAATAGCTTTCATAAGTCTGTAGTCTATAATGTTGATGAAAAGGTTATACTAGACACAAATGCAAAATCTCTAAAAGATAGAACATAGTTTTGTATTTGTGATGAGATTAAACACATAATTTTGTCTGACTTAATGTTTTGGAGATTAGTCTTTTTTTCATGTTGAATTTTCACACTGCCTATCATGACCTCTGAATAACATTTTGAATAACATGTTACTTCAGTTTAGTTTGCACTTTTTCTTTCAGTTGTGCAGGATGTGTAACTGTATAAAAATAAATAGTATTGTCAGGGATAAATAACAATAGAGTCATATTCATTAGTCATTGTTCTTCTTCATAGTTAGAATTTAGAATTAGGATATTGAAGGATAGATTCGGAAAAAAAATATTTTTCAGGTGGATAACACACAAATTGATTGTAGATGTTCACATCTTTTCTATTGGAAAATTATGCAGCTCTCCTGAACTCAGAAAATTCACTCCACAGGATAGTTTGGCCCGCTCCATACAGAACATCTTAATAGTTTTAAGAGTGGACTCTAATACAGTGTAAAAATATAGTCATTCTTTCTGCTTCTGAGGTAAAATCAGTGGCATTAGTAGACTGTTTTGGGTTCGTTTTTTGGTTGATTTTTTTAGGTTTTATTTCCATTTTAAAAGCTTATGGAAAGATTAAAGACTCATTCACATAAACTAGAAGTAAGAGAAGGCTAGGTGAAGATATGCAGGACCAAAATGTTAATTCTATGGAGCTATGGAGTTGTGAGAATAGCTATTCTTCTTTTGATTGAAGATGAGGTGCCAGAGGTGCTTTGTTATGGTGGTCTCTCATAGTTGTAATGAAAGCATGAGATAAAAATTTATATACATGGCTAGGAGAAACAACCAAAATACATTAATGGAGTGGAGTTTGACCTAATAGGTATAACAGATAGTCTCTGATTTCCCTAAAGGAGGCTAGATTTTGATAACTTAGTAAAATGTAATCTAGGTAAGATTATGTACAAAACCTGTGTGCCTGCAATTGTGTGATTAATGCATTCATAGATACAGTAAAAAACATATGGGACTTGAAGGATGGCAAAATTTAGGCATCTGTGATCCTACACCATGTTTCCATACTGGAATGAGTTGAAAACTGTGAGGTCATCTGAGTGCTTCATGTAAAGACATGTTCCAGAAACAGCCATGTATTGTTCCAGAAACAGCCTTGTTTTTGGTTGTTTTTTTTTTTTTTTTTTTTTTTTTTTGTTTGTTTGTTTGTTTGTTTGTTTTTGTTTTTTTTTTGTTGTTTTTTTTTGTTTTTTTTGTTTTGTTTTGTTTTGTTTTGGTTTTTTTGTTTTGGTTTTTTTTTTTTTTTTTTTTTTTTGTTTTTTTTTTTTTGTTTTGTTTTTTATTTTTTTGGTTTTTTTTTTGTTTTTTTTTTGGCCAGTAGTGGAAATACACTTTTATAATATGCAATATCAAACAGCTGTGATGGGAAACACACTGGAGGTATCAGATCCAGAAATATCTAAGATGGATTACAGCCAAATGAAATGGGATTCCTTCCCCTCACTCCTCCTAGTCTTCTAGTCTTTGTTCTCCCTCCCACGCCCTGTGATGAAAAATTAATCCAGGGATTTTTGAGATTCTTCTATTGTTGTCATCAATGAATTCAAGCACCAATAACTAAGAAATTGAAGAAGTGAATTCCATTTGGACCAAAATGACTAAAATACTGAGCTTATCAATTTTATCAGCTTATTGGGAACTGATAAATGACAAAATTGACCAATAAAACAGCATTATATCATGGAATGCATTGGATTTATGATTAAGTTCAGAGTGAATTGTTTTTGTGTCTCCATGTCCTGCACATGAGTAAGTTGGAAATGTCGTTAAGGGCTTTCTTCTGTCCACTGCTGGAACTGGACCTATCAATGTACACTCTGCAGCTTAAATGTTCTCAATGTCACCATCCAATACTGACATAGCCCCTAGCATACTAAAATAATTTTACTATTATTTCTGGTGCCATCAATAGGACTATCAATAAATATTTATAGCAGAGCAAGAGTGCTACAGTTCATGGCCAGTAATTCTCCAGTGAAACTCCAAGAGATTTTGACATATTATAGTGCAACTTGCAGAACATAGTCCCTGAGAACGGCCTCAACTTATCCCATGCACTTCTTGTTATAGGCAGAATTCCTCCAGATGTAGGTGCTTTCTAGGGGTTTCTAGAAAAAGCAGAATTCAAGTTTACAATTCATTGTGGGTAAGGCCTTTCTGAGTGTCATATAAAAAATAGTGATAAAAATTCCAAAGGAGCTCAGCTGAATGTTGGACTCAGCATGCAGTCGATAAGGCTCAGTTATTCAGTACTGACACAGCATGGCAAAGCTATGAAGACATTGCTTATTTCAGCTTCTATTGCCAAGGTTGGGTGCTTGACAACTCAATCAACAAAGGATGAAAATGGAAGAAAGAATCTGAATCACTGCCTTGTGATGAGAAAGATATTCAGAATGATTTCTTTGTTCCTTCCTTTCAATAGGAGATTGTAGGGGAAGGATTAAGGGACGCCTAAAACCCCAATGTGGTGCCCTAGCAAGACACAGATCAATATGCAGTGGCATCAGCAATGGCAGCAATGACCATGCAAGAGTCCAAGGAGAAATTTGGTCACTTCAGACACTTTACTTTCTTTTCTTCTGTGTAATCTTTCTTCAGTTATTCTCTTCCTGCATATTCCTTCCTTTACCTTAGTCTACTAAATACCCACCTACAGAGTGCATATTTTCCATGTGTCAAGTATGCAACCCTTCTCTTAGGCAGTGATTTTCTCACTCAGCACTTCCTCCTCAAATTCTTTCAGTGTCAGGCTCCCACCCACCACAGTGACTGAAGATAACTATCATCCTGCTATTCAAATCCATGCAAGTAGATACATACCCCTTTTCCCCTTGTTTTCTCACATTTTGGTCTTAACTGGTTGGGGCAGGAGAATAAAGACAAGCAAATAGCACAGGGCCCATTACCCTTGGAAGTGAGCTCAGCTGCCTCAGAACTTAACATGTTGGTGCATCTTCTGCCCAGTGAAACATCTGATCAACACTTCTTGGAAGCAAATGACACCCATATATTTTCAATTATCTTTATTTCTGCTTGAAAAATTATGAACCACTGTTGGGCTCAGCCTTGCAAATATAAAGCTGGGTTTCTCAGATGGGGCAGACATTAATCATTTAACAGGGCGGTGATATATTACAGTAATATTACAGGGCAGTGAAGGCAGGGAACCTTTATGCTGCTTGCACTACAGAAGTTATGGGGATTACTGCCAGAGGAAGCAACTATGCAAACCAGTATGGTGGAGATTTTAAACTGGCCTGGTAGAAAGCTTGATCCATTGTGATGTGAAGTAGTTTCTGGTTCCCACTGAAATGTGTGCAGACCTTTGTTGCACATTTTTTGTTTTATTCTTTCTAGATTACCTACCAGCTTAAAAAAGACTCACAATATTTAAAAGCCCAGATTTGAAATTCTCATTAGTTATCAACTGACAGCTCCCCAAAATCCCCTTTTGTCTATGTGTAACCAGTTTGATGTCTTGAAGTAGCTTCAGGCTCTTTTATGTGATAAATCAGTAAGGGGCACAAACTTGTCTTCGCTTTTCCATTATAGGCCATTCTCTCATCTTGCTCCTAGTAATTTTAAATTCTATATGTACTATTTACTTAAATGGATATACCTGAAATTTATACTTGTATGTACATTGGCACAATACAAGCTGTTAATATTTGTGCTTGTTTGCTTCTCTGGCCAATGATCTAGCCAAACACATGATGATGTTATTGGAAGTTGGAAAACTATTTTGTCACTCCAGGCTTTACATGGGAATAAGTACAACTATCAGAGCCACTACTTACACCTTAGTATTACTTTTATTTGTACCATTATGCAGCAGTTGCTACTCTTGTGGAACCATTTAAAAAGAGGCCACACATTTCAAATGATAACTGCAAAGCCCTAGGCATAAAATGGCAGATTTAAGGGTGCTTTAATGTTTCCTTAACATTACTTCAGTGTATTCATACCTCAAGCATTATTTTCTAATCAAATGCAACACTGCAGAACACGAGAGTGTTTGCACTGTCTTTCTATCAGTAAATGCACAAACTGAGAAGAATGTTCAAGTCCTGTTTTCAAATAGAGATGCATTAGTGGGAAATAGGAGTGGATTCCCTGCTGACCTATGAAGCCATCAAAAGCTGATGAAGCATTTTTCAATCTACAGAGCTGACATGTTCTGGATCCCAGTGTATTAAATAAATCTAATTATGACATTTTAATAAAATATGATAAAGGTGTTTATTTGAGGCCACAGTCTGGAAGCAATGCAGAACATGTTCCAACAATAAAGCTCCTGCACCTGGATGTTAACCTCTTCAATGCCCTATGGACATATGGCTTCAGTCCAGAAAAGCAGCACCTGTAGTTCTCTGCGAATATCTGCCATACATCCAAATGTTGCAGAAAGTTAAATATGACATATTTAGTAAGTAGGAAAGCACACTGACTCCAAACATGCAGAGTTTACTGGTCCTGTAAGATCAGTGAGCAGTTAGACATAGTACAAAAATTGTTCACTTACAGCTTGTTAGATGGGAGAACAGGATTTGGATTCAGCCTCTTAATGTCCTTTATTATTCGCTGTTCTCAAATACTTATGTGAGCAAAGCAATGTTCCTACAAACATCCACAAACAGCAGATTTGAGCACTTGCCAAAGGAATATCATCAGAAAACAAAACCTGTTTTCTGATAAAATGGCATTCATTTGGGGAGAAAGCAATGGCTTGTAAAAACAGACCATCAATATGGGAACAGATATAACACCACGTGACCGGTCACAGCACTCAGCTGGTGAATCCTGTCTACAGAATGCTCAACTAAATGCTTCTGCTTTGGATTGTCCAAAGCTTAATAGAGACGTCTGCAAACAAGAAGCAAGGACAAACTATGGTCTTCCTGGTGCTCCTTGGAAGAGGAATTCCGTGAACCACTTTTGGAGTCTTGGATTGTCTTACAGGAAAATTAAGTTGTCCCTGTGAGTCCGAATTAGTTTGACAGAGTTTATTTTAGTTACATAGATATCATACCACAAATACATAATAATTCTGGGGTTTAAAAATATGGGGATACAAGCTGGGGGATTTACATGGCAACAGATTTTTCCTATCATACTCAGTGATAGAGGGAACTGAAATTTGCAAATGAATATGCAATTAAAAATCCCACACAAAATGTAAAGAGAAATATTTTTATTGTGCTTTTTCTGCGTTAATATCACAAAGTAATTACACAAATGCTTAGTGAATTTCACTGCCCTGCTGCTTTACAGAAAGCAGTGTGACAATTTACCAACAACAATTAACATATTTAAATTTATTTAATTCTATTTAAGAGTAAAATATGCCATTTATGGGGATATTTTTTCAGTCTTTTATGGATCAGTGTTTCATTCTGTTTCTATTTCAGATGGACATTGCTGTACCTTTAAGCACAAAATATATATATATTAATATTCTCTAAAAAATGCGAAGCCTTGTTTGCAATCAATGCATATTCCCCTTTTGTGTAAGAATAACAGATGTTGATAGAAATAGCCATTGGGTTTGTAAAGAACCCATTTCATGTGTCAGAATAGTTGTGCCTCTTCTAGATGAAATGTCAAAAGCAGGCAGATATCTCAATGTGAAATGACCTTAAGAAAAACCCGACCTCGCCAAAGATGACCTTTTTCCAGCAAGAAACATTAAAATTACAACCATATTGATGCTACAGCTTCAAAAACAATATGTATTTCTTTTTTAGTGTTTTTCTGTCTTGGCATCCTACGTATTTTAAATAAAGATGTACAGTAGTCCACTTTAAACTGTTTCTGTAGAGCTGATTTATGGTCATGGATTTGTTTTATAAATGTATTCATACACAGGCACATGCATAACAATATTTTCATAAATGTAGATATACATACAGACACACACATAAATACAGTTATATACATTCATAAAGCATCAAACAAGATTATCCTAATTTCTCAAGGGGTCTAACATTTTTTGTGTCCATATTACATTAGTAAAATGTATTAGTTACCTTAACTGAATTAAATCTTTTCACAGTATCTTTCTTTCCTGAATTTTTAACAAATCCCCATGGCCTCACTTTCTTCAAGTAAAATATATGTCTTATCAAAGTGTTAATCAAAGTGAAGTGTGTAAGGTTCTTACAAAGTAACATTGGAGAACTATTCACATATAATAGTGTATGTGTGTGCATGTGCCATGGCTGATTAGTGGCATGCAGTTTCTCCTTTAAACTAGGAACACAAAACAAAAAATAACAAAACAACAAAAAAAAAAAAAAAAAAAAAGAAAGAACAAAAAACCAAACAAATAAAAAACCTCAAAAAAAAAAAAAAAAAAACCAAAAAAAAAAAAACAGACCCAAAACATCCTTTATTAAGTATTGGAGATGTAAAATTTCTCTTTTTGTGAGTGACGCAGAATCTCTGTTGCAGCTTTTGATCTAAAGTTCACAGTGATTTGAAATTAAAGGTTGAAGCTCCTATACACCCGAGATCTTCAGGAAGGCACCAGATGTTCTCAAAGTTCTCATCTGTGTACAGGATGATTAATGAAGTACACAGGGGTTTTGGAGGTCAACAGTGTTAAAAGTTTGTTCAAACTCTGCCCATATAAACCAAACCTTTTTTAAAGTCCCTCCTTAGCTGATCTGTATGCCCAATGCCTTGTTCCCCTCTTCCCTCTTTCCCTACCAACAATCTGTACTCTGTCCTTCCAGATACACTTCCCAGCTCTCTGGAAGTCAATCTTTTGACTGAAGGAATTGGGAGTACTCAACATATCCTCAAAAAAAACCTGTGCTAGGAAAGGAAAAAAAAGAAATCTCAGGAAATGTTCTGGGAAATGGTTACAGAATATTTTTTTTGCTCTTTTTCCTCCATTTCCTGTCATCTCCTGGCAGAGCTATAGAAGAAAAGTTGGCTCAGCTCCTCTCCATTCAGGTGATGTTTCTTGCACTTATTTCTCATTTTTCTCCCATCTCTAGCCCATTTCAAACAAACCATTTCTTCTGAAATCATTAAAACAAGTCACTAAAATGCCTACAATTTAGACTCAGATTTGGTTCTGAGAAGGCACTGCTACCCACAGATTTCATAGAATCATATAATTGTTTAGGTTTGAAAAGACCTTTAAGATCATCAACCAACCATTAACCCATCATTGCCAAGGTCACCACTAAATCATGTTCACAAGAACATCTACACCTCTTTTAACTACCTCCAAGTATGGTGACTCCACCATTTCTCTGCGCAGTTTGTTCCAGTCCTTGACCACCCTTCCAGTGAAGAATTTTTTCCTAATATCCAATCTAAATGTCTCCTTGCACAGCTTGAGGCCATTTCTTCTTGGCTACAGCCTTCTCTCAGGGAGTTGAAGAATGTGATAAGGTCACCCCTGAGCCTCCTTTTCTCCAGGGTAAACATCCAGTTCTCCCTCAGCTCCTCCTCATAGGATATTTGTTCCACACGCTTCCCCAGTTCCACTGTCCTCCTCTGGACATGCTCCAGCCCCTCAATGAAGGACCTAGGACTGAACACAGCACTCAAGGTGTGGACTCTGCACTGCTAAGTACAGGAAAACAAACACTGTCCTGGTCCTGCTGGCCACTTTATTTCTGATAGAGCCCAGGATGCCATTGGCCTTCTTGGCCACATGGGTACATGCTGGCTCATGTTCAGCCAGCTGCTGACCAATGGCCTTAATAAGTTGCCATTATATCTCATTACTGCCTATGTTAATACATTGAGAAGCTATCAATAACTGTTAAACTTTAATTTCTCAGTTTAATGCATCTTGTTCAGTTTTTTAGCTTCCATTTCTCTGACTCCCATAACCCAACACAGAAAGCATCCTTTGTTGCCTTCTAGGGAAAGAAAAATTGCCAATTTTTTTTTTAATTTATTGTTTTTATGCATTCTTGGAGGTCTTTAAGGTACTCAGCTATTTAGTCCTTGTACATAGACACATTCAGGTAACACACTTATTTTGATTTGCACTGTTTTTAGCAAATAATTAATTCAACATATCCAAGTAGGGTTTGTTCAGAGTGGGAGAATTTAGATCTCTCAGTGAATAATCAAGCCCAGAATATACTGGAGCAAGAAGACCTGCCATCTAGCCAGGACAGAAAGGATGAGATGTAAAGCACCCAGGGAAGCAGGCCTGGAGAGGAAGATGGAGATGGGTAATAGGCAGGCAAGAAATATCAGGCTATGCCAGTATTTTTGCAAAATCATTTGGTTTTGTTTGTTGCCTACTTTCATGCATCTGATTGGATAATAGCATCTTGTCTTAAAAAAAAAAAAAAAAAAAAAAAGAGTGGAAATTCAAGGGAAACTCAAGAGGACAATGGGACGTTTCTGTTGCAAATTGTAATATGCCAGAACCACATGGTACAAGTATCTGCCTCTGTGTCCTCACTCACTAGATCCTCATTACTTTTAGAAGACCACTTCCTTATTACTCTTGTCATTGCTAACTTGCCTTTCACCAACATGAGTGATGGCCTGACCTGGCTAGATTTTTCAGGAAGCTTTTCTGCTTTTAAAGGATGCCTTTTTAACCTCAAAAAAGCCTTGTGCTTCTCTGCTTAACCATAGTTTTATTCTCACCATTTTACTTTGTTTTTGTTCTCAATGATACACAAACCATCTGTGCCTCTAACACAATGTTCTTGAATAGCCTCCAGGCTGTTTCTGTGGTTTTAAAGTTTTTTACTTTGCCCTTCAGCCTGCTGTTAACCATTTTCCTCATGGTTTTAAAATCTGCCCTTTTAAAGTTTTTCACTACTTTTTACTCCTGTGGGGGAATTGTGCATTGGGATTTTGTGGCAAGGTTTTGGTATCAGGGGGACTGAAGGGTGGCTTCTGTGAGAAGCTGCTAGAAGCTTTGCCTATATCTGATGGAGCCAATTCCAGACAAGTCCAAGACAGACCAGACTGTCCAAAACCAAGGCCATCAGCAACATTGCTGGGATAAGGTGTTTAAGGAGAAAAAAAACCAAGCCTGTGCAACTGCAGCCAAAGAGAGGAGTGAGGATCTGTCAGAGAAACAGCTCTGCACACATCCAGAAAGGTGGAGAAAGAGGGGGAGGAGGTGCTCAGAGCTGAGATCCCCCTGCATCCCACAGTGCAGCCCATGGTGAGGCAGCTGTGCCCCTGCAGCCGTGGAGGTCCATGGGATGCACAGATCCACCTACAGCCTGTGGAGCACCCCACACGAGCAGGTGAATGTCCGAGGGAGGCTGTGATCCCATGGGAAATCCATTCTGCAGAGGTTTTCTGGCAGGATCTGTGGACTGTGGAGAGAGGAGCCCATATTGGGACAGCTTTGCTGTCAGAACTTGTGGCATAGAAACCCATGCTGAAGCAGCCTGCTCCTGAAGGACTACACGCCACGGAAACAATCCCTACTCACCAATCACATGCTTGGTAATAAATTAATATAATTCCCCTAATATGAGTCTGTTTTGCCCATGGTGGTAATCACTGAGTGATCTCTCCCTCTCTTTATCATAACCCATGAGTCTTTTCTTATATTTTCTGTTGCCTACTTACTTGAGGAGTGACAGAACAATTTAAGTGGCATCCAGTCAGGGTCAACTGACCACAAATTGCTTTCTATTATGTTACAAAACCTAATTATCCAAGGATTGCTGTTTGCCAATGAAGTTCAATTCTGTAGAATTATAAAGTCCTTGAATTTGAGATGTTTAAAATATTTAAATTTATATTTAGGGCTCAATGCAGTTTGATGAAGACTGCATCAAAATTTCCATAGGCTGATGACTCAAAACCCCAAAGAAATGTCCACTTGTTAACAATAACTTTGCCTTTCCATCAATCCTAATATTCCAAAAATGTGATTAGCCTAGAGGAGAAAGAACTATCTTGTGTTTACATCATTTAACCCAAATTTTAATTGACTGAGGTCACCTTTTTATACTGCCAGAGCTTCTTTGTGTGACTTGGACCAAGCAATAACTCTGTGGTTGTGTAACAGCACAACACTTACCTGAGTGAGGTGACTCCTGGAATGAATCCTAATGTGCTCTCTGAACTTGGCTGCTCATTTTCCTGTTTCTGCTAAAACCAGCCTCAGATTTCCCCACTTCAATCTGCCTATAGAATCCAGCTGTCCATGTCAAAAAGAAACATCTAAGCTTTACTGTGAAAGACCATGGGAAGGACTGTAAGAACTCTGCTGTCTGTTCATCTTCAGCCCCACAACCTCATGGCAAGAATGATAGCCACAGTTGGAGGCTGCCAGATCAGGCAAAAAATAAAGTGATATACAGGAAATCATATATATAAATAAAAGTCTTTCCTACCCTTCTTCCTAAGGAGAGCAATTTGGATTTAGCATAGAACTGACTTTGACAATTGCAGAAGTGAGGAAGTCACAGAAGCTGCTCTTTGCAGAACAGCATAAGAAGCAGCCCTTGCCATGGACTGGGGACAGTGGCAACACCCTGACTCTCCATCAAGTGTGCAATCTTTCCAGAAACAGAAGTCCTAAAAGTTCTAAAACAGGGGTCTCTACTTCTGATGCCAATTTTTTTTTTTTCATGGTAAAACTATATTTCTTCGGTAAATGATGATGTAATGTGTTATAAACTGAATACTGCAGTATCACTTCCCTTTCCTATTGCCTAAAAGATTTGAAATTTGTAGAAGCGGATATTGTAACTTTCCCCCTATTTCTGTGGATAATTTTCAGTCCTTTTTTACCTTAACAAGCCTAGCAGGGTCAGGGCATCATGAGGCTCCTAATTATTACTCTACTTAAGAAATTAATTGATTAAGGTATAAGATTTAATAAGAAATGCTGCCCTCCAAGCCTCACTCATTCAGATGTCCTAAAAGGACAGTAGGAACATATATGCATGTGTGAATTAGAATTTTCATCATAAATAGGGATTCCCAGATATCAGATTTAGGATAGGTCCTGCTACATCTCTCTTGCCATTCAGTAGCAAAATCACTATGATCCAAGATATAAGTAGGAGCAAGCTCCTTCTTAAGTGAAAAGCCACCATAGGGTACCTGGCAGACACAGGCATGTGAAGGGAGGGGGGTGTGTGCAGGTATGCACAGTTGAACAGTGATTCCAGAATATATAGAAAATGTACCACTATTTCATGATAAAGCATAAGTCATATGTATCCACAAAATGTTATAGCCCTGGGATAGGACAGCAAGCACTTTATTTTAGCAACTATATTTGTTTAAGCAGAAGACAAGGCTAGAAGGAGAGACATGCAGTGACATGAGGAGAGTTAGCTTCATGGTATAGCAGTGCTGACAGAAGCAGTTTGCCTCTGCTTTAGTCCCTGGAGAAAGTATATGTGGATGCACTTGATCCAATTTTCAGCTATAAATCAGTATCAATCAATCCACTGTAGTCAATCCCTTTGTCATTTTCACTTGCTTTTGGTAGTTACCAAGGAAATTGGCTCAGACTTCTTCTGAAAGTTCTTTTCATGAACCTTCCTTCCTATAAAAGTGTGCTGGAGAGAATAAGATTAATTGGGCATGAAATGTAGAGAGTAAAAATGAGGAGGGAAAGGAAGAAGGAGAAGATTAAAAACTAAGGAGAACAAAAAAGGAAATAAATAAAGCAGAAAAGACTATCTAAGGCAAATCCAAAAGAAGAGGTGTTTCCCAGGCAATTTTGGCCTTGTTAGGTCTGCAGCCACAACAAAGAAATCTGTAGAGCCTTTTGGCTTGATATGCAGAGACAAATCCCATCCATTCCTAAGCAGCTGTTGCAATGATGTCCAGAATTTACAGAGCATGGCAGCCAGATGAAGAGCAAGTTGGCCACAAAGGAAGATGGAAGAGAAAAAAGGGAAAGAAGATAAAGAGAATCTAAAAGCTATTAACTAAGTAGGGAAAATATCAGCCAAAAATAAAAATTTTTAAAAAGTGAGAATGCAGCTTTTATAATGAATTCAGTATAATTATTTTTCTTAAACAGATATATAAATGTGCCTCTCATGTACAGCCTTTGGGCATTTGTGTGTGCATGCATGTATATTTTTCTGTTCTTCTCTTTGGTGGGGCTTTAGGATGAGAGAAGATGGGAAAACTATGGTTAAATAGCTGTTTTCTAGTGATTTTCAGCATTTTCACTATCAGGTTTTATGCCCCTTATTCCAACTGGATCAAAGTATCAGATACCTAACATGTGAAGAAGAGTACAGTGCACTTGAGAAGTGGAGAAGCAAATGCTTATGAGTATGTGGGAGAAAACAAAGGGAAAAAGCAAAAGAAAATTATAGGTGTCGTGTCAAGAAAGGTGAAAAGAGGATCTGTACTCCTTTTTTAAAGACAGTCATTCATATGATTGAACAACGAGTTTCAGATACTTTTCTATGCAACATTCTGAAGAAAGCAAACAATGTCTTAATTTTCAACAGAAATCCCTTGAAATGTCAGAATTGCTGTACTGCAATGCTCAAAAGAAACTATCACCTTGTCTTACTTGTATCTGTCTCTCAGGACAGTACTTACTGGAGGTCTGTGTAAGCAAATCATGATATAAATATGAAAATAATTGTATTCTTCATGACTGACCTGTTCTGCTCTATACAGCCAAGTTAGGAATTACTGGATATTTTTGGCTCCTGGCACAATGAGTCATTGGTGTCAGAAGAAGCCGTTGACACTGAAAGAAGAAGCAACTATGTTGTCACAAACTAGAGGAAGAATTGAGAAAAAAAACAACTGAAAAGGCAAAAGATGAATATTCTGAACATAGAAAACACATACTAAGAGCACCATTATATTACTTCTATCATGTCATGTCTTTCTCTTGCAGTTTTATATATTAATCCTTCCTTAGGTTGGGATTTTTAATCTGTTCTGCTCCATTGCATAGTTATATCCACCCTGAGCTGTTGAGAGTATCTCTAGTTCCATTAATGTCTAGCGTAATTGTCCATTTCTTGAGACATAGCCAAACTTCTTCTCTAGTCTGCAGCAAAAGATCATTTCATCCAATTGATTTATATTTTTTCCACCCTGACTCTGTAGTCAGTTATATCAGACCCCTTTGGCCAAGCTCTCTCATTTTTAGCTTTAAGGTGCTGATGTTAATGCAAAGACATTTTTATATTTCTATTTTACAGCTAATGGTGAAGTCGTCATTATCCCTTTCAGGTAAGACTCTTGAGGACCTCTATTCTTTACTCTGGGGCTCAGGTGCTTGTGATGTGACCTTGGGTAAATTATTTAACCTCCCTGGCTTCTAGACTGGATTTTTATATTGCCAAGGTAACACAGAAGAGGCTCCAGTGAAATCTGTGCAATTTTAGCAAGAAGAAAGGAATTTGAATGGGGGAGACTTGTCCCCTGTACTTAATTTTTCAAACCCAAAGTAGGTGTTATTTCCTTCTAGATTTGTTTTTAAAACATTGATGTCCTCCTATGAAAAGTACTCCACTTGTTTAAACTGCTGTATAGATTATTGTTTCTGGAAAGCAATTTCCCTGCCCCTTATGGTTTCCTAATACTAATGTCCTGGAAAGCTATCACAATCCAAAATGGTGTCCTGATACCATCTTACCACCGGTGCCTGAGAGTTTCCCTAAAGAAAGAACCACAGGTGTGCACTCAAGACGTTGAACTGTTCAGTGGCTTCACACTCCTGCACCATTTGAGATTTGTGCTGGGGCAGAGCAGATGTATCCTCTGTCATGTCCACTGGTAGTCAGCCTTCAACCCCTGCAAGAAATGACATGACAGAGTGGAAATACCTTAATAGTTTCATGAAAGTAGAGAATTAGGACTTTGAAAACGAGAGCAAAAATGGTGGTTTCTTTCCTTAATCATGGGCATTTTTTTAGTGGAAAACGTTCCCTTCATTGCATTGGTCTGGTGCACTGACAGTCAATTGGCAGGTGGGGAGGGAGAGTAAACTTTCTCCCTCATTCGCTGAGGGAGAAAGTTTACTCTATATTTTCAGTGATAATGTGGAAACCAGCTGGTCAGGTGGTCATAGTAAGCCACAAAGATATTTGAGATTGGCATTTGAATTTCCGTTTTCTTTCCTGAAAGAGTAGCCAATTTTTCAATTATAGCAAAATAAAAAAATAAAATAAAAAAAAAAAAAAAAGAAAAAAAAAGAAAAAAAAAGAAAAAAAAAAAAAAGAAAAAAAGAAAAGAAAAAAAAAAGAAAGAAAAAAAAAGAAAAAAAAAAGAAAAAAAAAAAAAAAAGGAGGGGGAAGCTGGAAAAATTTGGAAGATTTGATTAAATTTATATTAGCTCAAATGAATCCGCTGAGAGACCCTTTAGCTCTGCAATCGTATAGTGAATACTTGGGACTTGGACTGTTTGGTTGTTGAGTTTTTTTCTGTTTGTGGGTTTTTTCTTTTTTTTTTTTTTCCCTAAAGATGCCTAAATTATACCCAAGCAAAGCTGAGCTACATTTAAAAAAAATGTGAACAGCAACCTTTCAAATTTATTCAGACTAATGAGCTAGTCTAAATTTTGAGAATACTAATTCACAGAAGTCGGTTCTGTGGTGAGAGAAACACAACAAGGTTGTCACAGCCTGTGAACAAAGTGAATTGGTTATATGACTGACAGTAAAGATTTCTTTTAACATCAGTAAAAGGAGGCTGAAGTGACAGGTAAAAGGACAGATGCAGAATTCTGCAGCACTCTGAGAGTTTGTGTACTATCACTAAGGGACAAGTTGACTTGATACCAACTTAATAGGCTCAGCAGGGGCTGAGCAAAGGGATGAAGACTGTAAATGGGTGTAATAGGGCATCTCCACTGTATCAGCCTGAGCATGAAAACTATCTAGCTGGTTTTGGCTGAGGAAATTAATCACATTACCTTTAAAGTCAAGCTTGTCTTTTAATCTAGGACCTGCTTGGTGTACAATATTTCACAGGAAACATGCACATAATTTTAGTCACTTTTACTCATCTCCAAAATGAATTTAACATCATCACAAGGCAGCTTAGATTCAACATCATCTCTGAGAAAATGAAATACTGGAGCAAAATTATAAATGGGAATTTTAAGACCAAAGGGGTATAAGCAGGCATACAGCATTTAACATGCTGTATAATCTGCTAGCAAGAATGCTTGCATAAGAAAAGGTGAAGCTTTCACACTTTTCTCGTGCATTTTTTTGGCAGGTCCAGTCTAATGAGCCTCTGAGAAAGTGTTGGCTAGTGCATTCAGCACCAGATGAATTAAGATGGAAGAGTCTTGCCATCAGAAATAATTCTACAGTGGGAAGAAATCCTGCTGTGCTGAGAGTTGACCTCTTGGACAAACATGCTGTAATAAAAAGTGCTATTTGCTACAAGCGCATTGAGAGTTTTAAATCATCAGACTAAAGTACCCCAGGCTCTGACAGTAAAATTTTCATTCAAAGAGGGGCTCAGCTTCACAACACAATAAATTATATATGACTAGGACATATAAAACATTTAAAGATATACAGAAACTCACTGTATTTGTGTTCAGTAGACAAGTTCATCTCTTGAAGTACTTTTTTATGTCAATCTTGCCTATTCAGATGAAGGTGGGGGGGAGTCTTTTTCTCAAAACAAGTAGAAGCAAAATGAACTGGCTGTTTTCCACCAGTGTCTGAATTTAATTGCTGTATGGGTGTTTTTGTGTATGGTGAGCAACTCTATGCAGAGATTAGAGATGGTATGCACCTATATGGGCAGATTTCATTGCCCATTGTAGTAAAAAAAATGAAGGATGCCTGGAAATCTTTAGCAAAATCTTGCAATAAAAAAAACATAATCACAATGGTGCACAGGGATGTTTTTGAGTGGGATATACAGAAGAAAATGATTCCCCAGTAGCTGTCACATGAACCTGGTGACCTCCTGGTGAGGCTGATTTTAGGCATAACAGCCAAAGGGAGCAGACTGCTGGACTCACTCTGCTGTCACACAACCACTGTCCCCACACACACCAAAACAAAAGCATGCTTTCTGGTGCTTGCACACACACAAAAAATAAATAAAAAATTTGGTTATCTGATGCAGCAGCTTTGGGGCAATGTTTTTTCTCTGCCCCAATTGCAGCAAGTACTGGAACCCTCTTGCTGGCATGGTAAAAAATAATTGCTGTTGGGAAACCTTGAATTCTCAGGGAAATTTGGAAAAAAGGTGAGGAAATAAAAATATTAAAATCAAGGAAGGGTCAGAAATCATTTAAATGTGTGAGAAGAAAAACTACTTTTTGGGCCCAGTTCACCACACACTGGCAAAATTTTCCTGGAGAAAAACTAGTAAGATTTGGACAATAGACTCTTTTAGAGCCTAGATGATCTCATGACTTGATTATAAATCAAGGGCGAGGTCCCTCTCCTCTGCAAGTTCATGCACAACATGACTGCATAAAGAAAAGCAAAGGAAATTTCTAACCATCTCACATCATGTGAGCCAGAGGCGTCCAGTACCATCATGTGCTCTTCTGTGCAGGACACATTTGCTATGGTGTTCCCAGCTAGAAATGTACATCTGACTCTCTCTAATGGAAGCAAGGAAAGAGAGTAAAATAGCTTTGGACTTACCCTGTAGGGTCAATGTCCAGGATCCAAATTATTAGCACATATTAAATATGCATTGAAAGCAACAAAAAATAAAAAGACAAGAAATATAGTCAGAAGGTAAGTTCTTTAATAACAAGCAATGACTTTTCCCCTCTGACTGTACTATGTCCCCACAATCACATGCAGCTTTAGACCATATAGAAACCAGTCCACTGGACACTAATACATAATCATTGTCCAGACATCTTAAGCCTGGATTAATTTACATTAGCCTGAAATGTAATTTATAGTTAGTCCTCTAAAAAGGGGCTGTGAGTATAAGTAAAGCTGTTTCTACACTAGTATTGTGACTGTAGCAGAAAGACTTTTACCTGTTTGCTGCTGTCTTTCCACATGGGCAAACCCTCATGTGCTCACAAGCCAATAACATTCAGCTCCTTTAGGCTCCGCTGAAAATTCTGGGTTTATGTTTAATCCACTGTATGTGTAAGTATATTCCGTATATTATCTGTTAAGTTCCATTAATATGTGACAAGTTCTTCACTGGTGGTCTTGTACATTTTGAGATATAAGCTCGGGTAAGTTTAAATCAATAAACCTTCAGCTTTTTACACTGAGATCAGCATCCTTTTCCCAGAGGAACACTGATTTTTAGGAATAAATCCTGCCTAACTGCCTTCATGCACCCAAACATGTCTTTGGCTGCTGCTTCTTCTCTTCTTCCCACTCTCTTATACATGTAGGACACTTGTCACCTCACTTTCCTTCTGAGGAGAGGAGCTTAAATCAAAATAGACAGACTCAAACTATATTGAATAACTTCGGAAATAACACCCTTTTTTTTTTTTTTTTTTTTTAATGAGAAAAAAGTTTAACTGCAGTGTCTAAGTATGCAGACAGATTCATTCATGTGTGTATTACCTCTTGCCAAACCAGCATTCCAGGGCAGGTATTCAGTTAATCACAGTTTGCACAGGGACTTCAGCCAAACCCTCAGGTAGCTTTGTTATGTTTTAGTCTTTTATTTGCTATAATTCAGTATCCTACACCTGTGTTCTCCAGAACCTACCAAAATCAAACTGGGAGGCATGATAAGCAAACCAGCTATTGAATCCCTGATTTTTTTTTTCTTCCATTCTCTCACATGAGGTTTAACATTGTGCCCAATATATATATGACATAAAACATCATAAATGGAGGGGGACATATAACACTGCCAAGAGACAGAGTTCAAAACCATTATTTATGATCATATAAATGATTTTTTTTTCCTATTAGTCCTCTTAAAAAAAATACCAGCAGGGATTACTGCACCTGAAACACCTATGTTAGAATAAATTGTAAAAAACAATGTTGATGATTAACAGTATTTCAATTAGGTTTTCCATCTGTTTTCCAGACAATGCAAACAATAGTATGTTCTGAAGGCAGAGTAGGAAACAGGACAGGAGACAAGGCTTTTTACTGATTGCGTATTTCATACCAAAATAAATCGTAAGGATGCAAAATTAATGAAAGATTTAGGAAAGCAAAAAAGTATTCTAGAAAGATTATTTCACACACACATACCCATACACACAGAGACAAAGAGAAGAATTAAGCTTGAAATCCACTCTGTTCACATTAAACCCAGATGTTTGGACTTTGTGCAAGTGGAGCGTAGAGTAACTGCAGAGAGGAAATCCAACCTGAACCTGCAGCCAAGCTGAATGTGGGGCCTTTATGTAGCTCTGGTACAACTCCTTCCAGAACCGAGGGGCAGAGGTAGATTGTTCTTGCAAACTCTGACTGGCACCTGTCCTCCTCTTCTCCATCAGCACTCACCCTTCTCACTGTAACTGCCAGCATCGTGTGGGTTTCAACAAATCTCATTTAGGATACATTACTCTGAACTGAATTCTTTCACCAAAATTAATTTCCCACACACGCATACAGAGTCAAACTTCATTAAAAAGAATGAAAAGTTGCTCCATAATAATTATCAGAAAGCAGATTGTTTATAAAATGTAATGAAGTATTTATCCAGTTTTTGTTTTGCTTCTGAATTCTGAAGCAACATTAAAAACATGTCTTGCATCTCTTTTGAAAGGTTCAGTGTCTCCAGTATAACACATTCCAGACTGACAGAAAAGGATAAGGATATTTGTATACATAGATATAGGTGATATTGATATACAGCTGTAGACACACACACATATTGCATTGTTTACATAATTTATTTCTCAGCTGAATCTCTTAAGGGTCCTGATACAATGCAATAACTCCCTTATTCAGAATTCTGCACACAATTTCCAACAAGTATTTAAACATGTTTTAATTTTATTCCTGGAAATCTTAAAAGCATTTAGAAAGCTGTTACTCTCTCTTAGAAGAAGAGCCCACAATATGAATATGAATACTGGATTAACTATTAAGGCTAATGTAACATGTTAATACTACAGCAGGTTCACGCTGCTGGTTGCTTTTAATAACACAGCAATACACTGAAATTCATGATACCTGCAGAAATTGTGTCTGTAGCCTCATATAATCACATTTAGGAGCTGCTTTCAGACTGCATTCGCTCAGCTCAAATTTTAGACAAACAAAAACAAAAGCTTTATACTTACATAGTATCTTACATCTGAGGATCTTAAAGTACTTTAATTTCACATAGTATTAACCTAATATGACAGTCTTCTCATATTCTCTTTTATTTGTATTTGGCTTCTTCCCTGCCTTTTGTCTTCTCTCATACCCACTGCCTATATACATTTATTCCTGCTTCTTTTATCTATACCTGTATAGATTAATTCCTTTTGATATGTCCATACTGCATGCACTTGTGTATCTACAATGTGTTCCTGCCTTCAGATTTATATCAAATAAAGAAAAACAATTTCTAGAATTAAAAGAAATATGCACAAAACCCAGCAACACTGTTCTATATCTTAAATGTGTGTCTTTGTAGTTTAAAACATCAAACCTCATTACAGAACAATGGCTGAGATTGTTGGTAATTATGGCTTAGAAGAAAGATTTTAACTTTCCTGACATAAAAAGCACCTTTTTTTCTTCCTTTTTTTTTTTTTTTCATTTTCTAAACTTTGTTTTTTTTTTTCACAGCCTCAGCTGAAATTGTTGAAGGGGCAAAAAAGGTGGGGAAGTTCTGGGACCTGATAAGGGAGCAGAACTGAACATCACATCAGTCCCATTCCTCCACAGAGGAGTGTCTGATGCCATCAGCTGCAGCTGGGGATTTGACTTAGAAAAGACCCTTCATTATCATCAGGTACCTGAAAGTGGTCAGAGAAGTTACACCCAACATAGAAGGTGCTCCTGAATGTCTAGGAAGTCAAATGCAGCTCAAAAGGTGGGTTGACCATCTTCAGTATGTAAGTCCTAGACAGCTTGGCTTGAAAAGGATTGTTATCCTCAGCTGGTTATTTAATGAGAATTCCCCTGTTTTTCATATAGGAATCTGAAAAAACAGCTTGTGGATCAGGTGTGTCTCGGTAATTCAGTGCATTTTTATACAGGATCTCATTTAAAGAGAAAGGCTGTGCAATAAATAATAGTTGTGGAAAAAAAATCTCCCAGAAATAAAAATTTCTTCCTTTCAGATTGGCTAACTCACAGATTCTACTTTTACATCAAAACCTCTTTTATAGAGTAAGATTGCATTTGGATAGTCTTGTTATCTATCTACATAGCATAATCCTTTATAAAAAATTAGTTTATTGTACAAATATATTTCTTGTGGCATTAACTTCTGCTGTCTGATCAAGAATGATCTATTGTCAGTTTTCTGTTGTCTCTCCTCAAAAGCTTTGAATGTCTTTTTCTCATTTTCTTGTAAGAAATAATAGCTAACACATAATAGATAACACTAAAAGCATTTTATTTGCTTTTGGATGGTGGAAGTGTAAAACACAATGTTATGCAAGCAGTCACAGGTATTGTATTAATTATTAAGTAACACGTATCTCTTAATTAAAGAACCAAAAATAGCCAACAAAAACCAACCAAACCAAAACCAGTAAATAGAAAGAAGTCAAGGAGTCTAGAAAGTACCCATGGAATATGATGCAATTTGGAATCTGTTACAAGAAGAGCTTTACAATTTATTTTGAAATTAAAACTCTTTTTATGCTTATTAAGGGACGGGGGGTAGCAAAGAGACCTCAGATCAGAATATGTGTATTTAAACAAAGTATTGGGTTTTGTTGTGGGGTAAATCCAAAACCAGGAGCAGCCTATTTTTCTCATTCTGGTTTTCATATTAAAAAAAATGTTCCAAGAGCAACTATTCTCATGAGGTTTTGGCTCAAGATGGCAGGAATTTTAGGAAAAAACAGATGATCTCACAAGACCTCCGACATCCAAAGCAGAAAAAAAATATCACAAGTCAGTTTCTGCCACATGCCACTACTCAGGGCCAAAAATCTGCTGAGAACAGTCGAAAGAAATGTTGGGCTATTGAACTAAAAATAAAAATTTTGGAGCTTTTTTACTCTTAGGCTTAAAGTCTAAACACAAATCTGACCACAAGATGAGTATGGTCTACTCAGACTCTAACTCTCACATATGTCATCAATGACCAAGTCTCACATCTATTGTTGATGACCTACTGGCTGAAAAATAAGCATTCAAGGAAAGAATATAGCAGGAGGAGAATCCTATTACAAAGAGGGTAATATATTTCCATATGCCAATAATTTAGCATCAAATTACAAATGATGACACGAAGTACCCAGATCTTTATTGTGACAAGATGTGTGGGGAAGGAAGAGAGCAGAAGACAGTTTCATCATAGATATATAGTCTGGTGGAACTGATTTTGAACAGCAATTTTGTCCAGCTTAGGAAACTACTGTCTTCAGTTTTGTGGTCAGAAAAGGCTGATAGGGTTCACAAACAGCATTCAATTTACACACACTCAATATCATGCACACACTTGCATATGGATTCAGTTTGGACTGTGTGAATATTTACAAGTCTATTTTTAAAGATAAGGTACTTGACATGGAGTTGACATTGAATAAAATCAGTTGGGTGGTCTAAAAATTATATAATGCTACAAGAGGCTTTCCATGTTCTCTGGACCAGAACCTTGATAGGTGCAAGATGGGACATATCCATTTATTTCAGTGTCTATTTTATGCCAGCTTTGAGCCTGATCTTACATATTTATTGTACACAATCATACTCTCTGATTTTCTGAAAATAACACCATATGACTGAGAGATGTTGTAAGTTTTGGAAGAGTGTTTTCTGTAACATTTTGAAAATTTACTAAAATGAGAAACTAGAACATGGAATACTTTTTTGCCAGATTTTTAAGCTATGAGTCGAGAGAGGGGATCATAGAAGAAAATAGTATATCAACTCATGAGTGCAAGACAGATATTTATGACATGTTTCGCTGTAGCCTTGTAGAATGAAAGTGGGATTAATAAAATGTGTGCAGAGGAGTGTGCAAACTGTTGCATCCTCTGAATTCATTGAAGATGATGTGAAAAAGTTGTTTGGATGCTTTATTATATGTGGATATCCTATAAAAAATGCTAGTCTGGAAGTAAAAGCGGCCAGAGATAAAGATGAGCATGATGGGGTTGACAGAGTCCAATTAAACTTGAAAACCTCTTTTTATGTTACACATTAAAAATCATGTTCGAAGCAATAAACAGAATCAATAAACACAGTATCATTGTATGTGTATTATGCATCTATAAAAGTAGAACACAAGATTCAACTACAGCATTTCAGTGGTGTTTAGTTAGTAGTTATTATAGGAGATATGATTGTATTGCAGGAAACGTTTAGGATAAGGTAACCTTAAGGTTGACACATGCCCTTAAATAAGTCAGCAGAGTCTCTAATTTTCTCAATTCAGCCTTATTAGGAGGACTTAATTCTCTCAAATATATTACAAAAGAAAAATGGATTAGGATGAAGAAAGGTCAATAAAGAACACATATATCCCTCCAGTAACTGAAGGAAAAAAACTCATTTGATCCCCTGGGTTTGAACCACTGAGTTTCAACCCTGTGTTTTCTGGTCCCCTTTTTCTCCTGTGACTTGTGCAGAGTTTCCACCCTGTGTTTTCTGGTCCCCTTTTTCTCCTGTGACTTGTGCAGAGCTGATTCGCTGTCTCTCAGGAGGTTCTTGGTCCATCTATCTTTCCTGTAATGCCCTGGTTATCGCCTCTATTCCTCCAGGAGGATTCGAAGGGGCAGTCTGGGAAGGACCTGGGCTGAAACTCTTATATGACTGAATTAAACAGGGAAACACCTAACAGGACACAGTCAAAATAACATGCAAATTTATACCCCTTTGAATTGCTTCAGGTGGGTTGAAGTCTGCATGTGAGATACCTAGCTGGAAAACCTCATGACTTTGCAGATTAATCCATGGGCCAAACAAGATACCTACTTCCATGTTATTCACATGAAGGAACAGATGCCTCTGACTCTGACTACAATTGCAACATCTTCTTGCTCCAGTGGCATAAAGTATAGTCAATGATTTCTTTATATGGCACAGGACAATTTTTCAGACAACCTAAGGTGAGACACAAGAAGAGACAATTTGTATTATTTTCCAGCTGCAAATGTCTTGTGTGTAGCAAGATGAGAGTAACTTCATTCTCCTTGTGCTCTGCCAATGCTGCACTGATATGCCAAACACTGGAAGTTTCAGAAGGGAGGCAGAAAATGATACATAACCAGGTGTCTCTGTATTATTACCTTTCTTGACCCACCTCGGATAGGTGGGGGATACTTTAAACTGGGGTACCAAAAGGGCAATGTAAATGAGCTGATTTGCACATACAGTTAATGGATTAATGAAGTCAAATTTTACACCTACTCCTCATATGTTATTCTCAGAAAATATTTTTCTCCCTAGTGAAAAACATTATTAAACAAATTTTTTCATTGTTTACAATTTTTCTATGAACTTCTTTTATCAGTATCCAAACTACCGTTTGTCTCCCAGCAGAAATGGGAAATTTTAATAAAAAACAACCTTAAAAAATAAATTTACCATTCATCAGAAAACCATTATCCAAGATAAAAAAAAAATAAATACTGCTTTAGAATCTCTTGGCTGACTGTGGTTTTCAGCCGTTATATGCCTGCTATTATTAATGGTTTTATTATTATTAGCCTTGGTTGTTTCAGACAAGCAAACACTTCCTAAAGCAACATTATAGAACAATATTTCATTAAATTAAAATCACTAAAATCTCTTAAAAGACACCCTATAATGTGAAAATATGAGAGAAATGGAGCACTGGGAAGGCTCACACTGAATTTTAAAGCCCAACTGACTGTTGTGTGACATATAAGCCCATTGTGTTGTATGCAGCATTTTTACCTTACACAATGGTTTAAAAATATTGTGTTTTAGCTTTTTTCTTCAATTAAAAATTTCATACAAAGTCATGCATGTTAATTGAAGCGGATGTGAGTGAAATGCAACCCTTGGATTTTATTATGTGAATTTAATTCAGTAAAAGGAGGAGGGGGCAGGGGGAAAAAGGCATCTCAACAAATTGCTGTGGATTTATTTTCTTCATTTATATTAGGTTACCCAGAATGAAAAGGTGCCCAATGGATGCTAGATATAATAGCCAGAGAGTTTAATATGATTTCTGCTGCAAGAAAAACTAGACTAGATAAAAAAATCCATATCTTAATGATAGGTAAATAATCCTTTAGTATCTCAGATGTACATGCTACAGGCAGCAACTCTGTGTTCATGAAAACTCTTTTATTCTTGTATGCCATTACTGCAGAGATATTGCTATATTGGTAGATATATTCCTACACTGATAAATAGACTGCATAAACAATATGCCCCCCCATAAGCAAGATAATGCTAGTACAGTCTAGCAATAATAGCTCCCCTGCAGGAGGCTAGATTTTTCCCTTTTTCTAAATGCTAACAAGAATAGTTCTAGGGTTATCCATGTAATGAAAAACAGGGGTAAAATAAGTGCAGTGCACAGAAGTCTCTTTCCCTCATCTCTTCTAGCTCAGGTGATAATGTTGCAGATTACCTTATCCCCATGTACTCCGATGGCATGTGCGTGTTCATGTGTCTCTGCGCATGTGTATAAGATATTTTCTTATTTAATAAATAAATGTGTGCACTTACCCAGTGTCAATAAAGTTTTAGCTGCCTGTGAGATCCCTGTATATATTGGATAGCTACTTCATTTCAAAGATTCTGATGAAGTCCGTAATCCACGGGAATGTAGCACAAGTCCCTGCATGAGGTACTGTAGGGTAAGCTGCTAAGAATCACTTGCAGCTCTGCATGGAGCCATATAGTTCTCTTTGATAAGTTGCCCAACCTGAGAAAGATGAAAATATGTCCATTATTGTGAAGACTGTTGAAAGAGTATTGGATTATTAGTCTGGCTAGTGACAAGATCTTGGAGACTGATTTAGGTAACGCACATTGTTGATCATGCTTTTAAAAAAGAAGTCTCTTAATTTTCAAGTTCCCAAAGGACAGATTTTTGAGTGGTAGACTTTTAGCATTAAAATTTACATCTGCTTCATAATAGATGTCTGTTTTTTAGAGAATCTAGACACAGACACAATATACTGGTATTCAGAGCTGCATACGCAGCTTCTGTCTCTGTTCACACACACAAATGCACCAAAGTAGCCCTGGTTAGGGATAGTTCCACTCTGTGTGAGCTGATGAAGGGACAGTCAAATTCATCACCATTGTTTTGCTCTACCTTTCTTTGTTCTGGAGGAAATGGGGTAGAAAAGCGCAGTCCCATATGCAACTCTCACACCAGTTTACATGGCTGTATGAATGACTGGTCAGGCAGAGGACTGTGATGCTTTGTACCTGGACTGTGAACTCAGCTTTGCATTCCTGTGTTGCTGCCTGCACAACCTGGCTTTTGCTGTGCTGTGCACCCCAATGCCCAGCACTGCCTCTTGCCACTGTCCCTGTGGTCAGGGGTCTCAGGGCTCACTATCGCCTCGTCTCACACCGTGCAGGCGGCCACTAGGTCAAGGCTTCCCCTGGGCTTTGAGGCAGGCTCAATACAGAGTGTAGCCACAGCTCATCACACTCTGAGATCAGAAAAATTCTGACATGTGGGAAAATTATTTTTTTCTGCTGCATAGGGTCTCACATTTTGTCTTGAATCAAGCAGGAAGAGGAAGAAGAACAAAGGAAGCAGAAAGCTGGTACAGCAAACAACCACTGATGTGGGTATTGCTTTGGAAATGCTTTGCTTTAGAAGTGCCCACATTGTTATCCATCTTCCCTTCCTCTCACAGAAACCACAGTAACAAACATAACAATGCATTACCTTAGAGGTTTTTAAAGAAATGAATCTTGTTTTCCTTAAGTATGCTCCATTCTCTGTTTATAAAGGAATAGAGGTTGTGAGGAAGAATGTAGGCATATGAGTAGTTTAAGTATCATCATTCACAACACAATGTAAATCCATTTTTATAATTTCTATCATATAAAGGCTATCTCAAAAGGCTTTACTGTGTTAAATAAAACATTCACTGAAGAATAAAAAAAAAAAACATTAATAACAAGATGGAGGTAACATTCAGAAAGTCAAAAGATAAAGCTTTTTAATTTTTATTTTCAGTTTACATATGGAAAATCATGGGTATTCAGGTAGACAGAGAAATAGCTGTCTGTTCCAAATGACTGCAGGTAGGAGGAGGAGAACGTTTTTCACCCAGGAATGGGAAATACATCAGTATGAGATAGCACTAAGAAAAAAAAGACCAAGAAGAAGACAAAGGGACAAGTGGAAAAACAGGGACAAACAGGGACAAGAATTCATTCAAACCTAATTAAATTCCACCCAGTGGAAACAAGTTTTCGCCAAAGCATTTGGATGGACATAGTATGTAATCCAAAACTTGCTTTCACGTAAACTTCCAATAAGTTTTCACGAGAAATCCAAAACTCAGTCTGAGTTTGACATAAAATGCAATCAGATTCTTAAAATTTTTCATTCAGATAAATCTAAGTTCTCTTCTGTGCATCGCAATATCCTGAAAAACAAGTTACAGAGGGTCTGAAATCACTATTTCAATGGTTCTACACCCATTAAGATTCAGAGGCACAATTGTCCTGTTTTCCTATTCATCAGGTTTTGACAACATTTCCCCTTTCGAAAAATTAACACTATGCAGAAAAAAGGTATTCTACCTCACAAAGGAGTTTAAGAATTCATAACTGACTTTGAGGAAAAATTAAGCTGTTGTCAAAATTTCCATGAAGTTAAATAATTAGAATATAACAGCATTCACGTTGTAGTGTTTGCTTAATTTTTAATGTTGATACATTTATTTATCTGAATTTTTAAAAGCTGAGTTTCTTTTCAAGTGACAAGTCCAAGTGTTTAATTCCAAAAATATAGGAATGGGATGTTTTGGCATCATCAGAAGAGTTTCCTGGTTTTTTCCCTACATGAAATTGTTGCAAAACCTGCCCAGTTTCACAAAGCTTTTCATTTTTTGACAGAATCTTAGATTGCAGAAGAATATAGCTCTATTGAATTTTCTTCAGCCTCCTATGAGCCAATGGTGTATTTCCAAATGTTAATATTACCTCATAAATCAACAGAAAATCAGATCTAGCTGTTAATTTTGCTTCTTCCTGTGATTTTCCTACTTGTTCTTCTTCCTGTGATTTTGTTCTCCTTACTTTTTGGCAGGAGCAGTGGTGATCAGATGTCTTTTGTTGTAGGGCCATATCAGGACACCTTTGGGTTTGGTAGCCACTGCTCAGCCCAGTACATTCTTGGCACGCTCAGTGCTACAGTGCTGATAGGAAAGCTGAGTCAGGTGTGTGTAGTTCACTGAAGCTGAAACAGATGTGGGCTTTTGGGAAGGGAGATGTCTCTCTTCTCCTTTTATTACAGGCAGTAAAAATCCTGTCGTGGTTTGACACGGAAGTGAATTTTTTCAGGAAGTTGGGTCAAACCAATCAGTGGTCAGGTTTGGATATTGGCACCTGGAGTGACCACTGAAGGCATGGACATGCCTCTGAGAACATAGAGGGTTAAAAGCAAGAACTCCGAGGGGAACACTCTTTGGTTCTGGTCAGAGTGCAGTGCAGACCTCCCCTGCCCAGCCATGGGCTGGGGAGGGGAAGCCATGTGGCCTGGTAGAGGTAGGCCAGGGGCTGAAGGACTGGAACCGGATGGGCCCCCTGCGGACGGAAGGGTGGAGAGAAACTGAGATGCCTTTGTTCCCCCACAAGAGGGAAAGAGACAGAGAGCCTGACGGCACCTGGAATTTGCCGGCAGAGGAGAAGGGAGGGGAGGAGGGGAACGTGCCGTGGGAGTTGGAGTTCTGGGCAGAGATTTCAGCCATCCGGGGAGTCCGAGACTTTTAACCCTTTACTGGGAAATGAAAGCCTTGTGAAATATTACTCCTCCTCGATTTGAAAGAGAAGAGAGATAGGCTGGGACCTGAGATGTTAGAAGAAAAAATTTTAGGTGGGAGGAGATGATGGAGTGGCCTTTGGCTGGACTTTTCTTGTTAGCCGTAGACTGAACCAATTGCTCCTGCAAGAGACTGGAATTTTAGGGGGATGCAATGGTAAGCCAAGAGACCTGCTTCAGCGACTGAGAGCAACAGGAGTGGAGTGAACAGAGAAGAGTTGAGGAGGGGGTGGTGATGCACTCTGTCTTCAGGAAGAAGATGATCTCTGTTCTTGAGACCCTCGGCCACAGGGGAAGAGGAAAATGGGGGGGCCCCTGTGGTTCCAGAATGAGAAGCTGAACTGTTGTTCTTCAGGTCCTTGGCAAAGCATCCTTAAAAGAGTCTTATGAGCAGTCTGTCCATGCACAGTGGTGAGAGCACTGTGACATGGAAACACAGGAGGTGGCAATTGTGTTTCCTGGGGGGTCTGTGGTGCAAGAGAGACTCCTCTCTCCTTTGAGGGACTGAGTATTGATTATCTGAAGGGTGATGACTTGATTGAGGGTCCAAGTTGTATCTCACTGTGGTTTGTTGGAGTTTGGGTTGGGGGAGGAGGAGTGTTTTGGAGGGTTTTCATTCTGAATTCTGTGTGTCTTTTATCATAGTAGTAGCCTAATAAAGTTCTTTTTTCTTGATTTCTAACGTTGGCCTGCTCTGCTCTGTTCCTGATGGCATCTCACAGCATTTATCTGGGGAAAGTGCATTTTCATTGCACCAGTGTCAAACCATGACAAATCCTTAGGAGGAAATTCTCCCTTGCGGATGTAAGCAGGACTTTTTTTAGAGGGGGCAAAACACGAGGTAGGGTACAGACCAATGTTTCTGATGTGGATCATTTATCTTCTGCATCTGTCAGCTTCCTTATCTTTTTAGTTCCTGCCTTATGGCCAGCAGGAATTGAGGGTGGCCAGAGGCATTAGGGCTGACTACTTTGGCCCACCTGATGAGAAAAAGGCCTTCAGCAGGAGAACTGTGAAGTCCCATGGCCCACCAGAGGCTATAACACTCTACACAGGGACGACAGTAAAACAACATCCAAAACCAGGATGACTGTCCTCCACAGTCATTTAGAGCAGTTGTTCTTGGCTGTTTCCTTTGTTCATTAATTTTTTCTCCTCCTTCTTAAACTTTTTTTCACTTAGAACCTTCCCCATTAGAAAGATCAGGTTTGTGTTATTCAGTCTCAAAGCCAGCATATGGGTTTTAGGATATACAAAACACCGCAAACTGGAAGAGGACAATAAGGAAGAGTGAAGTGGTGATGACAGCAACAGGGATAAGTTTGTTAACAGTCACAGAGGGTAAAAAAGTTAGAAGTTTTCTTAAAGTTCTTGATAAATAACAATATTATCACTATATTCTGGAAGGAAATATCACTTAAGATTCATGACTTTTAAACAATTAATTTCATTTACATGAGTTTTCCCTTTGCAGTATTTTCATAGTACTATGCTTTTCCATGTTATAGGAAATGAAACTCTGCAAAATTTTCTCTAGGCAACAAAAATAAACCGCCATTGGAGTTCAAAGTAGCACGTAAAATCTTTTTCTTTATGCACTAGCAAAAAAAAAAAAAAACTATAATATAATGAAAATGATCTTCTAGACTACTGTTGAATAAAATACAAAAGTAAAGCTACACATTGCTGGGAATCCACCACTTCAAGTGGCAGATATCCTGCAAGAAAAACTGATACCAGCAGAACCCCCCAACTTACAAGCTCTGAATAACCTGAGAAGCATTAAGTTCTGGTACTGCTGACTTTGCATCTATGAGAGAAACTCGACCTCCTACATTGGCTCTGTTACTGTCTCTTCAATACATCATTACTGAAAAAAGAAGTTACACAGGAACTGAGATTCTAGTCACCCACTGCCTATGGCACACATCATTCACAAATTTCAACTGCAAGACAGTGTGTTCTTTGACTCTGAAAAAAGATGATACATCAGAACTAATAAATGCAGAGATAGGAATGTTTAAATTAGGTCATTAAGTTACTCATAATATGTTACAATACTCACAAGAACTCAACAACCTTGCATTTCTGTGAATTGCCAAATGTTGTATGTATTCCTGATACATTCTTGTTAGCATTTGAACACTCCTGGGTTCTTGTACCTGCTGCCCTCAATTACTTCAACAAGGAATAGCTCTTTCTTGGCTCTGTTACCACTTCCACCTGCTGGAAAGGATGGGAAAAAAAAATATCACTGTACAGGTAAATGGGAGTCCTGAGATGTTTTCACTTACTGAAGGATGGAAAACATCAGAAATCTCTCCCTCTTGAAAGCAATAGAGAATAGAGCTATTGAAATTATCAGATTTAGAGACACAAGTTCTATAACCAAAAAGCTTATTCATTTTGAAACAGAATTGTCTGGTGCAGTGACAACATGGCTGGGTTATCCTCTTCTTTCCATCCCTGGCTCACTTGTTGGCCTTAGAAAAAGCTCTCTGTCAGGTTTGGGAAAACTTCTGTCCCAGTTTCCTCACCTGTAAAACAGGCTAGGCTGATAAACACTTGCTTCTCCAAGGCAACTCACTGGGCTTTGTGGGATTCTCTGGATGATGCTTGTAAATGTAAATGAGTTCTGTGAATGTCAAAAGTTCTTACATTATAATGTCATGACTTTACGTACAGTTCAGGAACTTCATACACAGATCCCAGGGCAGATGTCATCCTGGGAAATAGAAGGGCTGGAGTAAATATTGGAGCAAGGAGAAAAGGATGTTTGAATGGAAAAAAGAAAAATTACTTGTGGGGGAGATAGCACGATGAGAGTTTCTGCTATCTGCAGTCTTACCCAAAATAATCATTTGTGTTGCCATTCCAGCTAGAAACAGGTTACAACTTCATACAAGCACTTACAGAATTGGGGCTTGAAGAAAACAGGAAATAACACACTTTTTTTTTTTTTTTTTTTTTTTTTTTTCTTTAATGATTCTAGCTGTTGGGAGCACTATTCACTTCATTGTGCAGTATGGGAGAACCATAGGGTCCTGTGTGGGAGTCCTCCAAGAAAAAAATCCCCTTTACAGTCTGTTTCATCTGAGTCATTTCTCTTTTGAATCATGAGGTTGATTACACTTGCCTTCGGCACTTTACTAACCCATGATAAAGATGTAGCTTGAAATCCCCTCAGCACTTCCTCTGGCTGATTTTATTGAGCATATGGGGGTAGACAAAATCCTAACCTGCACAAATATATTCTTTTTTGAGGAGTTAGACACCTACCCCCTCTAGAATTGAGAGGATGCTGCCAGACTGTGTCTGTCCCCTCTGAATAGGGTGTAACTTTCCACAAGTCCCTCCCACCTTGGAAATGATTTTGTAATGCCTAAAATAGACTGCTGCCTGGCCTACCTGTGAGGGGAAATGGAGCTGAGAGGGTAGAGACTGAAAATAGTTACATGTTTTGTCTGTTGTGGTGAGTATAATTTTAGTGAACCAGCATCTTCAGCCAAGTTTCTCATTGTTTCTTTCTAGGTGCTCTAATCTCTACTTGCTTATTTATAGAAGAGCCCTCCACATTTATCTGGGTTTATGAGGTAAAAAAGAAAAGAAATTTATAAAGCTGGAGTGTTCCCATAGATTTGCTATGGGAGAATTGCTGCTTCTTTTTTTTTTTTTCTGAAAATAAAGGTCCATTTGAAAAACAACCTCTGTAAGAGTGAGATGTGCACAGTAGATGGAAATTTTTGATGGTTTCAGTGGGAATTAAGCACCTCTTAGCATTGCATTCATAAAACTGTAATCAGCTAAAACTGCATAGGATGTACACTTAACCTTGGAAATTTCCCTTTATATATATCACCTGAAGAAAGGATTAATCTTGAATTTGAGACATGTGCCTCTCTCATCTATAACCATGAGGATAAAGTTTAATATCCAAGAAGGAATTGAATATCTTGCCATTTTAAATAAAGAATTATAAAATGTTCTAACAAATATCTTCTGCTTTGCTAAAAGAAAGTGTGGTTCTTATGGAACAGAATTGAAACAAAACCAGATCAAGAATAAGTATTTCAGATGTGGCAGAGAGCAGAGCATGCAAATACTTTGGGATATGACAAGAGAGCTATCTGCACGATCTTATAGCAGTAGGTTCATGGTGCTGACAGTTCTAGTTCAGGTTGTTAAACAGTCTCCAGTGGAAATCTGGTTTCTTTTTCTCAAAGCTTTTTACTTTTTCCTCTTCAGGTAAAATTTTTCAACTCTTTATTTGAAATCTTACATTCAAATAGAATTAAGAGTAAAAATGAAATGGCAAAAAATAAGCATGTATCCACTGTTCTGCAGCATTGGCATCTGTGAGTTTGGAATGAGTGGAAGGGCTTTTAAAAATCCAGTGCACCTAGCCCCACAGCCAGTCCTGGTTGTCTGCTATTTTAGGCTGTGGCCCCAGATCAGGATCCAAGTCTTAGAGAGGAAGTTTTAGGCCAGGGAGACAGGTATTCTCCCCACAACTGCATTATTTTCTGCTCTGCATCATGGCCATCCCAAAATCCTCAAAAGTGAAAGACAAAAATAGAACCTTCTATCAGGAGCTGATACCTATCATTCAATATATTATACATATAAAATATATCCTCTTGAAAAATCTGTCACAGAGATGGATCTAAACAACAGGTTACATTAAATATAGGAACAGAAAGAACAGCTCTGCTCCTCAGATTTATCTGAAAATCTACTCTGAGCTCAGCACTACTGAAGTTGGTCAATGAATCTGATTATTTTACCACCTATCCTGCCTAGAGCAGTGGACTGCTCAAGAGTCAAGAGGGTCCCAGCAAAGCTTTTCTATGTTTCTGCATTTGTTTTCCTCAACTCCCTCTTCAGAATGCATGATTCTGGTGTATTTGCAGAAGCTTCTAATTAAACCAATATCAATGATAGTTTTAGGGGGCATGAAGCAAATTCATTTTTGTATAGAATCAAAGGGGAATATTTTGAAATGATGAAAATATTTATGTATGTAACTGGAAGGGAATGCTTGGTCGTATTAGACCTTCTAATTTGGTAGATTTTTATATAGTCTGGGAGAGACAAAAGCATTATCTTGTTTTAAGGCTTTTATTTGCATAACTTTTATCTTTTGATGGCCTTTGTTATTTATGCTGCATTGACTTTAATTCTCAGGCTAATTGGAGTTGTGATATTTGTTTCCAAGTGTCATTTTAAGAATAATACTAGATGTTTTCCTCTCAGTGGGGCTTTTCTTGATCATCTGTGGGCAAAAAAAGCCTGACACATTATCCTGTTCTCTCACATTTAATTTGTGTCTTACAGGTGTGGCTGGGGTACAATACTGTAACACACAAATGTGCATGCACTTGACATCAGATGCTAACACCACATAGGTGTTCCTGATGGATAGATGAATGTAATCTTTTAAATGTTTGGGTATTTTGTTTTGTTTTGGCAGGTTTTTTGTTGATTTGTTTTCGTTTGTTTTTTTTTTTTAGCTGGAGATCACCAAAAGATTGATGTGTTCCAAATACAGCAGACATTAGTAAAAGGAGGTAGAATAGCCAATGGATGCACCGTATTAAGTCAGCCATATTTTGCTCTTTTTCTGTCACAGGAATTTAGGCAACTCACTACATTTCTGCATGAACATTTCAATTCTTTCTATGTTACATATGAATAAAATCAATTATTTGATCACAAAGTGTAATGTTCATTAAGTTTTTCAAATATCATTGAGACCCTTGAAACTAAAGTGAATATTTATGGATAGGTAGGTGTATAGAGTCTTGTGGCAGGAGCAAGCACACATAATTCATCCCAAAAACACAAGATTCTAGTCCTTGTCATATTTCAAGCTAGGCAGATTAAAAAAAAAAAGGGGGAAAAAATGTTAACACATTGTAAAATCTGGAATTAAGTGCCTTGTCAGCATGTAAAAATTCAGTTAAATATTTCTTTGTGGTTTGGGATTTGGGAGGTGTTGTTTTGTTGTTGTTTTTGGATTTTAGAGCTTATAAAGTGTGGAGAAAACCTGAAAAATATAAGAATCTCATGAACTCTCGTCCTTGCACTGCATTAGTGTAACTATGCTCTGGCAGCCACAGCATTGCAAACCTGGAATAACATGAAGAAAATATTTAATGTATTTTTAGATACCTTTTAATATTACTCCATAATTAAAGTAATTTGTAGGATGTTATTACATTGTTTTTTGTTCTGATTTTGATGACTTCTGAAAAGAACCACAAATAACAGAAAAATAACACCATGTTAATTAACAGCATCAATTCAGAGTGAAGTTAATGGCATTGTTTGCATTACTAATGCAAGCAGAATTTGGCCCTTAGGAAGTTTTTTCATATGGCAGTTACATGTTTGTCTCTCAAGTACCAATACCAGCTGCCAGATTCTTATGGATGACTGGCAGGAGGATTCCGCCCTCTTGAAACCATGGAAAGAGGGATTGCATCAATGACCTTGAGAGTGGAAAAACAAGGCAGAACAGAAAGACCAGGAAATGGAGATTAGCCATGAGACAGTAAACAAAAAATGAGAGAGACTTGAAGGATAAGGAAGGGTCAAACCAGTTAAGTAAAATCTAGGGCTGAAGGTAACAGCTGAGACCAATGCCCAGGTTAAGTCACCTTTCTTCACGTCTCTGCTCTCTTCCTAACACCAGTTAAAATGAAGATAATAATGGAGTTGCTTTTCATAAGTGATATTTTATCTTTGGACACAAAGCTCTCTGGCCTGAATTTTAGAACACTCCCGAACTTGTATTCTCAATTCACTGTGACTCTTTCAGGCCATAATACTGAGTGAGGGATCCTTCAAAAGAGAGAGCAAGAAAAGTTATCACCTCATCTGCCTCCTTTTGTAACTGAAAAATTCAACTCTATCTATTCATTACTGAGTTCCACTGTAATTTGTAATAGGATAAAAGGACAGAAGGAAATTTGTTTTATATTAGGGAGATATTTTAGAGTGCTGGTTCTAGAGCATAGAAGGAACAAGTATTATCTTCAGTATTCTTAAAAGCCTTAATGAAGATCTTGACCATTGCTTTAAGGCATTGCAATCCTTATAATGATTCCTCAATGTGTATTGTTGTACACAGTCACAAGCCAAAAGAATTCTTTAAAAAATCAAATAAGTTCTTAAAAAAAATTTACTTATGTCTCTTTGTTTTAGACCTTCTACTTTGTGCAACACTGTAAATGCTCCATCTTGAACAAGTACTCCCAGAGGGCAAGCAATCTTTATTGAAGGAAATGTGATACTTTTAGAACATTATCTAGCTAAGGATTTTGAAGTCTTTTGGTAACATTAATTAAATAAATCTCTCAACATCTCACTCACAGTACTATTATCAGTCCCACCTTTTAGTTGAGTAAATTGGGCCTGCCTTGTCCAACCTCAGATACCACAGCATTGAAAGGAATGAGTGAAGAATAATGCCAGACTTTTTCATGCCTTTCAACACTTCAACTTGCTTATTTTCAACTATTCCTTTGTCACTGTGCCATACAACATTCTTGGCCTGAGGGGAACTTTGCCTTTAATATACTGGAAATAAAAAAAAAAAAAAAAAAAAAAAAAAAAAAAAACCCAACCAAACCACTACAATTTGGGTATAAATACTTTTTGGGTATAAATACTTTGAGGCCAATATGTGAGCATTTCTAATAAAATTGCAATTTCACAAAAATTGTCCATCAAGTTCTCCTTCAGTAAGGAATGAAAGAGTTCTACATAAGCTTCCTGTTTCCATGCTTTTCCTTAACACTTTGGGACAGAAACTGTTTGGGTGTATTCCTAGAGACCATGAGCACCTTCGGCCTGTCACAAATGGGAAATCCCCACTTTTAAGATGAGTGAGTCGCTACATTCCTGAGATATGGATGTCCTAGCAAGTGTTTGTCAGCTTCTCATTTTCAAGAACTACCAGGACAGCTAATTTTCCTCACTCCAGCCTGTGTGATACCACTGAAAATTAGTGGACCAAATGAAACAGGTCTGTGGGCCCCTCAGGTGAAACAAAATGTTTGTTTATTTAATTGCTTGAGAACTAATTTACCCAGATGCACATAGCAACTGTAGAATAAGACCAGCAACTTCACAGAAATGCAATATACTGCTCTTCCCCTTCTCACATTGTCAGTACAGGTCTCCACTCTGTGATCTGCTATGTATACATCTAAGGGTACAAATTGTGATTATGTGTTGAAAGCAAATATTAAATATATATGTTTTTGATACTAAGATGACAAATTAAAAAAGAAACCATTTTAGAGGAGTGATCATCAAAGATATGAATCTAATTCTTGGCTTAATTTCTGAAGTCTACAGAACTTTTCAAGTTTTCTTCCTGTTATTAAAATATCATGTTTTTGCTGCTATATGACTGTCTCATTCCCCAAAAGATGCTTGTGTCTTGCTAAGTCAATCCCAACAAAATCAACCTACTTCCTCAACCCATATTACTGTTTTTTCCAACCAAAATTTTTAGCTAGATAAGCTTTTTAATAAGAGACAGAAAAATAACTCTGTAGCCCCATACTTCCACCAAGCATCTTTTCTACAGGGAATGACAGAAATATTTCCACTCAGTATCTTCACAGGTGAAGTGATTTATATTTTCTGGTTCATTATTACTCTCCAAACAAGATGAAGAGTGCTTCTCACTTATTAAAAAAAAAAATAAAAAAAAAAAAATAAAAAAAAATAAATAAAAAAAAAAACCAAAAAAAAAAAAAAAAAAAAAAAAAACCAAAAAAAACCCCACAAAAAAACACCTACAAGCCCAAAGAATAACAAGAATGGCTTCTACATGTACGTTAACCTGAAAATGAAGGTCAAGAAGTTGTATCCCCTCCAATAAAAAGTGCTGGAAAATTGGTAATGACGGATGAGAAGGCTGAGGTACTCAACAGCTTTTTTCCCTGTCTTTAAAGGTAATCTTCTTCCCCACGCCTCTCAAGTGGATAGACAACAGGATGGGGTCTGGGGAGAAAAGTGTATATATATGTATATATATGTAAAATGTATATAAGGCTGTGGGACCCAATAAAATGCATCCCAAAGTTCTGAGGGAATGACGAATGTAGTTGTCAAGACACTCTCCATGACATTAGAAAAGTCATGGCAGTCAGCTGAAGTCCAGAGTAACTGGACTTTGTACACATTGTGCCCATATTTAAAAAAAGTTAGAAAGAGGGACTCTGGAAATTACTGACATGTCAGCCTCACCTCTGCACTTGGGAAGATCATGGAACAGATCCTCCTAAACATTCTGCTAAGGCACATCAGGGACAGGGAGGTGATTTGAGACAGCCAGCAGAGCTTTACCAAGGACAAGTCCTGCCTCATCAGCCTGTGGCCTTCTGTGATGGAGTGACTGCATCAGTGGGTAAGGGAAGGGTCCCAGATGTCATTTATCCGGACTTCTGTAAAGCCTTTGACATGGCTCCCCACAACATCCTTCTCTATAAATTGGACAGAGATGGATTTGATGAATGGGCTGTAAGGTGGATAAGAAATTGGCTGGACAGTCTGATCCAGAGGGTCATGGTCAATGGCTCAGAGTCCCAATGGACCTCAGTGACAAGTGGTGTCCCTCAGGGGTCCATACTGGGACCAGTGTTATTTAATATCTTCATTAATGACATGGATGGGGGGATCGAGGGCACCCTCAGCAAATTTGCAGATGGCACCAAGCAGAGTGGTGTGATTGACACATCCGAAGGATGGGATGGCCATCCAGAGGGTCCTGGACAAGCAGTGGGCCCATGGGAATCTCATGTGGTTGAACAAGATCTAGTTCAAGGTGCTGTACCTGGGTCAGGGCAACCCCCAGTATCAACACAGGCTGGGGATGAACAAATTGAGAGCAGCACTGCTGAAAGGACTTGGGGATGCTGGTGGGTGAGAGACTGGGCATGAGATAGCAAAATGTGCTTGGAGCCCAGAAAGCCAGTTGTGTCCTGGGCTGCATCCAAAGTGTGGCCAGCAGGGTGAGGGAGGGGATTCTGCTCCACTATTCTGCTTTCGTGAAACTCTGCTTTGGTCCCCAGCGCAGGATGGACACAGACCTGTTGGAGCAAGGCCAGAAGAGAGACACAAAGATGATTTGAGGGATGAAGCCCTTCTCCTACAATGAAAGGCTGAGAGAATTGGAATTGATCAGTCTGCACAAGAAGAGTAATTGGGGTGACCAAATTATGGCATTCCAGCACCTGAAGGGAGCCTACAAGAATGATGGAGAGAGACTATTTGCAAGAACATATAGTGTAGTGACAGAACAAAGGGGAACAGCTTCAAACTGAAAGAGAGTACATTTAAACTAGATGTAAGGAAAAAATTCTTTACTGTGAGGATGGTGAAGCACTAGAACAGGTTGCCAACAGAATTTGTGGATTCTCTGTCCCTGGGAGTGTTCAGTGTCAGGGTGGATGGGGCTTTGAGCAACTTTCACCTAGTGAAAGGTGTCCCTGACCATGACCATGGCAGGGGTGTTGGAACTTGATGATCTTAAGGTCCCTTCAAACCCAAGTCATTCTGATTCTGTGACATGTTTTACAACTTTTGGATTCCAACAGAATGGACAGTGATCCAAAATATGAAGAGATCCTAGTTCAAGTTTTGCAAGAATTAAGTATACAGGATTCTAGACTTCAGCTGTATCCATTCTAACTGGAATGTTTATGCACTTTCCCATAAACCTGAACATTGTAGTTCAGCCTCCTCCAAACAAACACTCAGAAAAAAAACCCACAGACCACTGCTTTGCTTCCTGGTTCTCTCAGTTTTGCTGCTTTATATTTTGCTTTTCTTTTAATGAATCAGATTCCTAAATCACCATCTGGACATAACCACACAGTCTACCCATCATTCCCCCAAAGGCTGAGAATAATGATGTGTCCACCAACTCTAGTGAAGAATGAGATATATGAGAGTTAAAGTGTTTCAGTCTAAGCCCCTCCAGTGTGCTACCAGCCTGAAAAGAAAAAAAGGAGAGAGGGAGAGACTGTTAAATTTTTCCAGTAATCTGATGAGAAGAGACACAGACAGAGAGAGTTCACTTGGTTAATTTTCTAGCCAGCAGCTACAACAGTGCTTGTGTTAGGAGATGAAAAGAGACAAAAAGATATAATAGTTATAGATTGGCTTTGTTGGCCAGAAGAAGTTCTAACTATGCTGGAGGGATGAGGAGGTACAGAGGCGTGCTCTCAAGGGATATTTTTTTACTTTAATATCATCATTTTGGTGCATCTCTAGTCGCACATTCACTTAACACTGACTGAAAATAAAGGTTTTAACATATCACACTGCCTGACCAGAAAGCTGAAATGAAAGCTGGAAAAATGCATTGACCTTGTGTTATTCTCCTTTGCATTGACTTTGTGAGATTCAGATTTTGTTGGCCTAATGTTTTGGTCAGAAATCATCTTTCAACAGATACAGTTATTTCATCTTATCTTCAGTCTGTTTTTCCCTCTTATTAGAAAAGATGGGAAAGTGCCAATTTGCTTATAGTCTGCCCAGTCCATTGCCAGATTATTCTCAAACTTATTTTTCAAATCCCTTGTCCAAACCTTTCTGCTTGTACTACTTCATTCTGAACAAGAAACTGCACATCACTTGTCTCTTTCATTCATTCTTAAGCTGAAGTAGTACTGTTTCCCAAAGCACAAGCATTTGAGAGTTACACATTTTCACATTTCTCATCCATGTTAAATCCAAGATCATTTCATTCCCCCTTACTGCCTTCCTCTTCTTCTGACTGCTTGCCTGGATAAAAATAAAAATGCCTTAAGCAAATCCTTTCATAACCTTATATATTGGGATGGTTAGACCAGAGCTCCTAACATGAGAGAACACATTTCCAGGAGTGGGTGTGTGCCTGAGAGCAAAAAATTAGACAGGACTGGGTGTCTTGCAAACAGCCCTGTTTTCATGAGCTAATTAACTCCCATTAAAAAAATTAAATTATTTGATTTTATTTCCATGAGTAACCGACCTTTGGAGAGAGAATCTCTTATAAATTTATGTAACATCCAATAGCCATTGTCTCAGATATTTTTCCTGACTGCAGACATGCACATAACACAGAAGATGAGTTAATATAATTGGAAAACAGAGAGATGCAAACAAAAATACATTCATTTTTAAAAATTGTTTTCTGAGATTTTCATGTGATTTTCTGCAAGTCAGAATTTTCCTGTGCCTCGGTTTACCCAGCTATAATGACAAATCAATCCAATTTTTAAGTATTGCGATGATCCTTAACATCTCACTCATCTGCTGCCAAAATCTGAGTCTTTAATTATATATACAGTGTTTAACTTCTTTGCTAGGAGCAATTGAACACTTCTTCCAGTATGTTAGATAACCAAGTGATTTGGGCAATGTTCTTGGATGAGGAAAAAAAAAAAAGACCAAAAAATCCCAAAGAAAAAAAACTTCAGTTTGTGCTCCAGACCAAAAAAGATAAACGTTTCAAAACTGCTCCCTGACAAGGACTTGGGTTGAAGCTGTATTTGTTTCTACGCACGATGCCTCACAAGAAAAGCTTAACTCCGAGCTAGGTGCCCAGCTTCTTTGTGATTAGAAATCTCAAGAGACCCCTGGTCCCCGAGAGAAGAAATCAGCTTCTTCTTTCTGATATGTACTTTGTGAGATGCCTAAAGCCTCCTGGTTTTAAAGGGTTCACCTCTAGGTTCCATACTCGTTGCACTTTATATGGTGCCTGCGACACTGGGGACTGTGAATTTCACTAAGCTCGTAGGCACCTAAAAATAACATGTTGCGTGACCAGGGCCTTTATGGGTCCAGCCCCCAGTTCACCACATATTCCCATGTTAAGACTAAGCTCATCCTCACGTACCTGGGCTCACTGCTAACAGCCTATGACATACAGCTGAGGTCATTCTAATTCCCTCTAGTACAAGGTGAGGGATACACATGCAAGAGGTAGTTCATTATGGTATTATAATCATGCCCTGCTTATACCCCAAAGTCATTCACTTCCATTAAAGGCCAGGAGAGTGACTGTGAACTGAATTCCGAAATGAGTAAGTAGCACTGTTTGGGAAGAAGGTCGATGAGGTCATGGTGGTATTCATGGTGATGGCAGCCCTCATGAATTCACCTATTATTTTTTATTTCATTGTCTTCCCAGAAATCTTTCTAAGCTTTAAATAATTACAACCTGTGACACTATTTGTTTAGGATTTTGTTTCATTAACCAACACACATTCCTACTCATTCCTCTTTTTTCCTAAATTCAAATATTTTCAATTATATGCAGGTTAAGCTGCTGGCCTAAGTGAGATTAGCAAAACAAGTGGTTCTAGGAGAATATCAGTTTTTACCATCAATGCAGTAATGACTGCAAGAATTGTCCAGTAAAATCATTAGCATTTTCTTCTTTAACTCAGGAAAAGACATATATATGAGTCCTGAAGGATATTGCCTGGAGGCTATGAAAAAAGAAAAGATAATCACCTGCATAAGGTAATATTAGAAGCATTTTGATAGTTACCCAGCTTTTGTGTGAGTGATTTTCACTGCACAAAACTTTTGCAGGATATGCTGGGCAGAGGCAATCCTAGTTGCTCCTAAGTTGGGGACTAAACAGTCCCATTTCAGGTCATCAAGTGGAAAGATCCACTGAGATCTTTCGGGCACAGTAAATCCAAACAGCCCTTACTCATCTCCTGAGGTTCAGTTCAGGCTATAAATTTGGGTAGATCACAATTCTTTCCCTTGCTTTTCAAGGCCTAAAGAAGAAAAACAAACTTACCTTAAAATTAGATTTTCTGCTTTTGCTGTCAAAGGTTAAAAAGAAGATATGTTTGGAAAGACTTTGCAACTTCCTACTCTCACTTATTCTTTCTTCATGAGACATTCTGCAAAATAGAAAAGGAATAAAGCAAATAAGTAATTGAAATTGTTAGTGACAGTTACAGTTGATAGTTGAAAATGGGAAAGTAAAAATCAAATATGTCACTTCCCTCCTGGAATAATACACATTTTTGAGTCACAAATCCATTTCAAATACCTTGATAATTACAATTCAGTATTTCCCCAAGGAAAGCTAGAAGGCCAATTCCTTGGTATGGAGGCCATAAGAACATTGTACTGTTTAGCTTAACTGTCAGATCTGTAGGTGGGGAGACAACACCATTCACTATGAAAAAAAACCAGTGACATGTAGGATCTGGTAAGGGGCACTACAGGGAAACACTGCAAGGATCTAATGTGCAAGGTGAAAGAAACCTTATCCAGGGACACTGCAGAAGGAGACCTAGCAGAAAGAGTCTCAAAGATTGATTTGGCCAAGATTGATTGGATTAAGTATCCAACAGTCAGAAGATTTTTTTTCAGATTCTAGCTGACACTGCAGTCAAGCCTAGTGTTCAAGTATATTTATTTTATATGGCATTTATTGTTTATGGCTGTAAATGGTCAAGACCTTTATTTTATGTCTGGTGGAACCTGGTACAACATAATGTCCTAACACTATGCTTGGGAACTTGCACAGTGCCATCTGTTAAACAGAAATGTTCCCTGACAGCCTGCCATTTAACTATCAGACTAGTCCAACAATGCTTAACTCATGAATGCTGACAAGATTCAAAGTATTAACTGATATAATTAATTTGTTATTATTAATATTATTGGCTTTACTCTTACTCTACCACCCTCCATTCCCAATCACAAATAGACCCCCATTGTGCTGTGTACTGTAGAAACATTACATAAAATAGCATCCATAACTCTAGGCCATTACAAGTGAAATAAGCAGAAATTAGATAGGCATTGAAAATACTCTAATTAGTCCCAACAAAAATGATGTAGTACTTGTTTGTCACTGAAACACCAGCATTTTCCAACAGTCAGCTCACTATATCAATGTGATCCTACACAGTTAAGCATATATCATCAGGGTTGCTGTAATTAGGGGAAGCAGGTCCTGTTATACCAGCCAACTATTTCTGTTCTGTTCCCCATGTGCACCCCATTCTTCACTCATTTAGCCCAAGAGATATGAATTAATGGGCCAAAGACTAGATACAGCAGGAATGGAACTCATTAGGGGAAATTCACAAGCTCTAAGGAACTCAACAAGATCCAGGCAAGTGTGCTCCTCCTTTTAAATCAAAATAAACCACAAAATGCTCCAACTTTCCTTTGTGAGAAAATAATTCTGGGTCATTCAGTGATACAAGTCAGAAAGTTCAGAGTGCCGCTAGCCTACTACAGCATAAGTAGTAAGAAGAGCAAGTCATAACAGAAGCAAAAATAGAGCCCTTGTGTATGGTTTGATTCTTTGAGATTTTTTGGTTTTGGTTTAAATCCTTGCTTTGGGACACACACAAACAGTTTAGCATTCTGAAATCTGTTTTGCTGAAAATAGAGACAGGAAAAGGGAAACTTACATCTTTAATTACTATCCTATTGTTGGTAGAATTTATAAATTATGATATTGTTACCTGAGGGCTTGCTGACAGACTGCATCATTTCTCCTCAGTCTGGCTCTAATCCCAGCTTCTATTTTTTCTTTTAAATCCTGGAATGCAGACAAGAAAAGGGTTTCCTTTCAATAAACCAACTGTCTGAACCCAGATTACTGTGCTGTGTCACTAAAATAAAGGATCTAGCATTAATCTCCTCAGCTTTCAAACAGCAATATAAAACATCTACAGTAGTTCCTAGTCTCTTCCCCAGGTAATGGAATTTATTTCATACAATGATCCTTATGAAATCAGAGTAGAGCTCAGACTGGGCTTGAAACAATTGATTTTCCTGGACATTGTACCCACCATTGGTTAGCTCTTTAAACTCTAGTCAGTGGTTAGCCAAGGTTTACTTGCCCAGCACTTAGTTAGATGGAAAATTAAAGACCATTTTTTTTATTACTTGAGAAATACATTGCAATACCTACTTGTCATAAGTAACTTCCAGTGTTTTGAGAAAAGCAAAAAGACCTAAACATAAATTAATGGAAATATTATCAGGAAAATAATTGTTTTTCAGTGGCAGGTAGATAAGGAAAAAAATACATTGTTGAGGAAGTCTCCTTCCAGTTCATTTTTGGTGTCCTGTGCAGTCATCCATCTACATCACAGTGGAACAAATTTCTCTCCAAAATGCAGTTCCACTGCTATAGATAACCTGCAGAAATCACCAGCCAATGAGCTGAAGGAATGTGCAAAGTATGCAACTGTGGCTCCACTATCAAAGAGCAGCATGAGACTTTCCAGAGTCCTACAGGAGATGCTTCACTTCAGCTTGGATAGTGATTGTGTCCATCTACACAATAAAAGCAGTACTGGTTTTGGTTAGACAGAATGTATAAACCACATGTGCTTAGAGGTTTTCACACCTTTCATTCAGCAAACAACTCACTTCATTTGAGCTCACTCTAGAAGCAATACATCATGAACCAGCAGCTCTGCTGAAGATGTCTTCAATTGGGTGAATCCAAGCCAATGACTCATAATCACTGAAGATGACATTGCTGTAAGCTTAAATGTGCTAATTCCTGCATCGAAGCCAAATTCACTGCTGCTTATTTCCACTCCTCTTGGGTGAAGTGCCTGCCTGAAACTGGACACCATAACCTTCATCATCTAGAACTCAGCATTCTCATTCCAGATAATACTGCAGAAGTGCATTCGGACAGCTTATTTGTCAGGACAATGAACAGCATCATCAAACTTAATTCAGCAAATTGATACAGCATAAAAATTAAGAGAAATAATTCTTCCAAATACATGCTGCAGTTATGCTCTGCATATAGAATGGAAAGTATTACAGTTACAGAACCTTTTCTTTTATTGGAAACAATTCTATGACATTATAAAAACTATGTAGTGTTGCCCAGATTTTATGCTCTGGTCTTTGCTTTCCTGTATTCAAATTTTTAACTTGGATGAAATCAAACTTCTTTGAAAGTACTAAGCAACCAAATCAGTTAGACAGAAACAGAATCTGAACCTCACATTTACAGCATCATTTGAAAATCAATGCAGAGGAAATTAACTCTATGACTTCACAATTAAAAAGACCAAACAGAGTACTTCAGAAAAAGTTAGTACCCTTGGGAAAAATGAATGTAACTGTCTCCAGCTATATAGAAGACACCAGACTTGGAAGATACAAAACACTGAAGGTTTTTTCTTCTTCTTTTTTATGGTCTTTACTGCTGCAAGCAGAGAGATGGGAATTTGAAATTCCCTGGGCCCCTATGGAACTCAAATGTATCCATATTCCTGTAATGCAGTTTCTCTGTATAAATGTACCAACCTCCCACTAAGAAAATTAGCTCTTTAATCACTTGAATCCAAATAAAACATTGTTATATCCTAAAGGCACTAAAGTTCTGCACTTTTAAGAGAGTGTCTGAACATTTCCCAAATACACTTAGAGTGAGAGAAGTTCTTTTATTTAATTTTCTGTAATTAAAGAACAAGTCAGGTAGAAAACAGAGCTGTGTTTGTGATATTGATTGCTAAAAGCAGAAGGTCTCCCTTCCTGTTGTGTAAAAACCAAAAGCATCAGAAAGCATTAAGGAAAGAGGAAAAAAAATATTAAAAACTCCCCATTGTTATTCCTCATGAAGGATGCAGACTAGATTGAGACAGTAAAAGATATCTCAAATTCTTTCTAAGTGCAGTTATTTATGGAACTTCAGGTTACAAGTTTAGCTTTTCAGGTTTGTAGTGAGTGCTTGGATTTTTCACAGAATAACCTGAATGAAATGGTTCCCTCATTTGTAGTTATAATGCACTGACCACAGCAGTAAATTAGGCATGCAAAAGTGGATTGTAAAGCGAATAGCTTTGGAAATCCTCAAGTGATCTCCTTCAACACTTACAAGTTTTGAAGATCTTACCAACAAACCATCTTCCTAACATCTCTCCTAAAATAAGTACCCTGCTCAGATAAGCATACTATAGAGGGGGTCCATTGTCCTGATATATTGATATAACACTAATAATGAAGAAACTGCCTCTTTTGATGGGTCCCTCACAATTTTGGCTGGTGATGGAATTCTTCACAGTCTACTGCTTTCAGCAGTTTTCCCCACTCTCAAGTTGACTTGATTGTCTTGGGCTTCTTGCTCAGGAATTCTCTTCTTGCTCCTAAGGAAGAACATTTCATCTTTTGAGCCTGCTACATGAGAAACTTTCCCTTCAAGTCAGTGGAGACAAAGGACTCATGGAAGTTAGGTAACTTTGAGGCAGGCTGATCTCTGGCTGAATATCTGCACATATACTGCACAGACAACCTTACAAGTTGCCTTGGTTCTGAACAGCTTGACAAGTTTGGTATGATTATGCTTGGGATCAACATTTCAATGCAGCATAATTAGTCTGTCAGGTGATTAATTCATTGTGCATATTAGACTATCCAAGCTGTCCTCATTAAGGCTGTATTTCACTAACTTGAATCTTAATTTTTAAGTATATGACTAGTATCCTTGAATTCTTGGGGCTCTTCATATACATAATTTTAAACACATGCATAAGAGCTGTAATAAATATATGTAATGGTTCTTTTGTAGTAGGGTTTTTAAGTATTTATCATCATTACTCAATATTTATTTGCAGACTAGTTTAAGTTACTTTTTTTTTTTTTTTTTAGCTACACTATGTTAGTGTCCTTGCTCTGCTATTTTTAGCCACTCATTCATTGTGTACTAGCGCTAGGACCCCTAATCAGGGATCAGGGTCTCATCCCATGCTGGGTGTTGTACAAACAGAACTTAGTTCCAGAGAGTTTTAATCTAAATGCTACACATGGATATAGCCAGATCATGTGCGCAAGGCAACTACAAGAAAATGCACAATAGCTGTACTAAGAACAATATCAACTCTCAGTCAGCAGAGCCAATGGTACATGACAGGCTGGTTTGCTACAAGAGACAGCAAAGTTATGTTTTTTCTACCTGGCACCTGGATTGCTGTGTTGAGAAGCATAATCTATAAATATCTCAGGCAGCATTTCCAGTGATAAGGATACGAGGGTGGTACTAAACAGACCTGCCCACTTCTTAGTTCAGCCATATAGTTGATAAATGCCACTGCACCTTTGTGTAATGCTACAAACTGGAATAGTCTTTGACTTATTTAGAAGTAGAGTGGCACATAACAAGCAATGTTTTTAAGTTAGGTTCTTACAGGCTACAGCAATATAAATATTTAGTGGGAATAAAAATAACAAATGTAAATTGTATGTTCATGTGTCCACACTGGAGTCTTTTTAATTGCAGTCTACCCCAGTAGACATATGCATCCCCAACCCATGGGATTTCACCTGATTTCAGAAAGGCTTACATATCGTGTGAGAAATATCAAAAAGGGCTGGTTACCCTGGGTGAAGGTTAACTGTCATACCCTATTTTCACATCAAAAAAATACTAGCTTGCACCCTATATACATAAAACTAGACATTAAGATCAAATAAATCAACCAGGAAGGCTGTCCCTAGCTTCATTGGGATCTGTATGGATACCTTGAAGGAGCAGCTGGAGGTCATCACTTGTATTGCTCTCCAATGTTACAAAGTCACAAACATCTGTGTATAAAACACAAAAGAATTAAGGTCTGTGTGTATATATATATATATATATATATATATATATGTATATATACATATAATCTCACGCTTGCAAACACACGTTCTCAGAAATACCTACTGAAATGTACATCTTCTCTTTCCTTAACTTCCAAAATTGGAGACTAATTTCTTTATCTGGTTTTAGTTAAACTTCCTCTACTGGTTCTGGCACTCATCAAAAATAAAAGAGTTGAATAAAGGGGGTGGAAATTCTAATTAGTCCCTGTCACAATTCATGCTGCTGTTGAAGGAATTCACAGTATGCAAAGCAGGTTCGAGCTACCATAAGTGTCAAGCCCTGCTATGACAAAGAAATTGACAATTCTTAGGTTAAAAGGCAAGAAAAACACACTATCTTCTTCACTTTACAGGTAGCATCTTTTTGCTTAGTCAGGCTTTATTTGCCCATTACAATGAGAAAAATAGAAAGGTAAAGGCTTATCTTAATAAGTGACAGTAATAGTAACAATAACATCATGCATACCTTTTGCTCTATAGGAAAAATATAGACTGCTATATTCAGACTTAAAAATAAATAAGTAGTTAAATCAAACAGAACTGCAATGCAAGTTACTATAAATACTACAGAAGTAAATACAATACAGAGTTAATTTCATGATAAATGATTGAACACTCTAGGCATAGCATCATTTTCTGATACTAACTGGTTGCTGATATGAATCAAGAGTAGTTCAAGAAACCAAAGTAGAACATAAAACAATGAAAATTAGGATTTTTCTTCTTACCATTTAGCAATCTCTGTACACTCCAACTACAAATAACTTCCCAAATAGCAGCTTGGTGCACACATAATAGAAAAAAACAATCTTTATTCTGTTCACTCATGCATTACCCTTTCACTTAAAGTAATGCACAGAGCACACTGGTTTTCATGAACTTTTGCTAAACTTTTATTGCTTACAACACTCATTCAAAGGGAGAGGGAAATAAAGGCCTGACCATTTGTGCAATTCAACATGGTATGAGGGTGAGCAGTAATTAGTATCGGTAAATAAATATTTTCATCTGAGGCCAAGATGATATATTTTCCTGGCCATTCATAGAACTTTAATTTCTGGAGTGAAAACTGAAAGTGATTTGGGAGATGATCCTTAGAAGGAATTTATGTTCACAACTTTGTCACCAGCAGCTGTAGTTACTCTGTACAAGGTTTTCTGGGATATATGTGTTATAACTGCATCACCACTGAGACTGTACATGATGACATCCTCCATTTTGGAAAGTGAGCATCTGGATTGCTGATTACAGAACAAATTGGTGAGCTGAAAGACACTGCAATCTGTTACTCTTGTATTTATACAAGCATTAAATCAGCTGTTGAATTTGAGCTTAATAATGGCTTCAGAAGAAGACTGACAAACCATTGATTTTTAAAAGAGGGACTTTTGATGTCTTCCTGTAAGCTTGAGTGTTCTCAAATACAACAGCATGCACTGCCTGTCCCACAAAACTATTTCTTTTGTTTGACTTCACGATCAGCATTTTATCTCACTTGATCAGATCTATGGGGGAGACATACAACAGATTGGGACAAATTACAGTGATCTGAGGTGTATGTTGAAGGAATCAGGACTGACACTCTCCCCTCTCCCCCTCCCCACATTTCTCAATATTATACTGAAAGAGGAGAGCTGAATTCTCTGCATTAGATGGTTCTACAGGTGGCACCCAGAGCACTGACAGCCCCTGGGTTAATTATGGGGCCGCAAATTCTACCACAACTCTTTCCACTAACACCACTCTCTCTGGTGCACTGCTATCCAAGGTAAATTGGACCATCAAATACCCTAACCAAAAAGATCTTCATAGCCATTATTGTACAAAGAGCCAAAGCGTTCATAAAAAAATCAGGACAGATGAATTTTCTTAATAAGTGGCTAAAACATCTTCGCATTTCTAGAGCTATTTTGCTGCTCAAGGGTTTTCAATATGATGCTCTGATGATAGAAGAACCACTTTTATCAAATATGAAGCTACTGTAAATTTACTATAATTGAATAATTTTCCTCTTAGCTTTGGTTCACTAAAGCTGTAGCAAGGTTCTCATCTCTAAGTGATCGTTCCACAGTCTGTTTCAATATATGTCATGTTAGACAAGGCTCATATGTAGTACCATTTGAGATTACTAATTCCAAAGCCAAGGAACCTTGTAAAAGACCTGGATGATTGACCATAAAGTATGTAAGCATTTAGTCAAATTAAATTGCGATTAGAGTTTTCAGCTCCATATTTAAACACAAAAAAGTTGGATATATTTTTTGCTACTTTAGAGAAGTACTATCTATGAATTGAAATGAGTAAAGCAAATTCTACTTAGAATTTTAGGAAAAGGAATTAAGGAAATATTTGTAATTTTCTGTGGCCACTTCTGAATAACAAAAGCATTTGTACAGGTTTTTACATGCCTGAACAAGAGAATAGTGACTGCAGAATAACTCCAGGAATTTTTTTTTTTTTTCTTCCATGAACCCTATCTTGATGTTGTATAGGTTTTTAGACCAGTTTAATTTAATGAAAAGGAAGACTTTACACTGTCTATACCCATTTGGGAAGACAGAATTGTACCCAGGTTTTCCACAAATAACTGTCAGTACAAACTAGAGCTGTTCTCACTCTCTATGAGTGAGGAAGAACCCAAGCATGCCAAATAATCACCTAAAGACTCTGTGATCTCAGAGAGTTTTCAAGTGTGCTGTTGTTCTCCTTTTATATTCAGATTTTGATGGAACCTCAAAGCCAGAAATTAACTAATATTACTCTCTTATCCTGATTTTTTTTTCCCCGGGAGTGTTTTATTTGTTTTGCTGTTTATTTGTTTGGTGGGGTTTGTCTTTCGGGTTTTTTTTTTTTTTTTGTCCCAATGTCTTTCTGTAAAAGAAATGGCATATAATGTTTTTGTTGTACTTCTTTCTGCTCATGTGAAATTCCCATGTCTATAATAAGTTATTTCTAATTTCAGAAGTAAGTGTAAATATTGTATTGATCCTACATTCTGTCTTCCTTAAAGACATCTGTGAGCAGGAAGGACAAACTGTATCTGTCACACGGAATCACTAGTTCTTGGAAATAACAAACCTGAGAGAACTATGAATGCAAGATTTAATTCATATCAGAAAAAGAACTTATTGAATGCCATTAAGCAATTAAATTAAATTAAATTAAATTTAATACAATTTTTTAAACAATCATTGCTTTTGCAATATTTAAGTTCTATCTGCAAAGACTTGTGCTAAAAATTTAGTGGAAACTTCTTCAACCTAAATGAAAGTATTGAAAATAGTCTGCCAAAGGTCATTTCTGGTCTTCAGTTTAAAGACCAAAACTATTTGGTGAGTTTTGAGTCATTATGATATGTGCTCATATTTGGGGTGTAATAGTGAATATTTTGTCCAAAGATTCACTAGTAGTAATAGTGTGTGTTATATCTAATTGCTTTTTTGAGTTTAACAGGGAGAGTAAAAAACAGTATTGAAACAACTTTTCTCCTTGTTGCCATTCATTGTTTGCTATTGTTTGGACAAAAAAAAAAAAAAATAGAGGGCATTAGAAACCATTACCAAATAGCATTTTTTCAGGTGAATTTCTCAGTACAGGATGGAAAGAAGGGGGTAAAAATGTCAGAAAGGTTGTGGAATATGTACCTACATATGTATACACTCTGTTCTCAAGGGGCCATTTTAGAAACTGAGGTATAGGGGCAGGAAAAGATTTCTTTTTTTTCTCCCAAACATACCCATACAACACATGGGATTCCTGCAACTATCCAAAAAGGATCTGCATCTCTAATATGAGTGGAAATTATTGCAGAACAGGTCCTCAAATATTCACTTGGAGTTTCAAATTAATTAATTCTGAAGGTCTGCATATCCCATATCTGCTTATCCACATCCACTGGCAGGAGAATCAACCAAAACCAGCAAATTCATGCTGAATATTTGGAACATATTTGGAAAAGTTACTCCTGAGCTGGTTAATAAGTGAATTAAAACAAAAAACAAAAAACAAAAAAAAAAAAACAACAAAACAAAACAAAACAAAACAAAACAAAACAAAAAAAAAAAAAAAAAAAAAAAAAAAAAAAAAAAAAACAAAACCTTGGAATGCATTTGCTTTTCCAGTTAGAAAAACTGTGTTGAATCAAAGATCACAATTTAAATACTGAAATGCAATCCAGCTGTAATCATGATCATTCTTTCCTGTGCCAAATCCATAAAGTTTAAATGTTTTCATACTCTTGGGATGCAAAATACTTTATTGCTATTCTCCATCTCTTTTTATTTATCATAATCAGAATTGCTGCATTTAACTCCTAATCCATCCAGTCCGAGGGTTAAGTGAAGCTGATTCTCTTGCTAACATATCAGGTTGGACAGAGAACAGTGGAGTAGCAGAGAAAGTTCATTCACCAATTATGCCAACAGCCTTTTTATTAGATTGCAATTTTCTGACTACTGTTCAGTGGTGTTAAGTAGTTATTAGGGTATTTGCTTTGCTTTAGAAAAATATTTTTACATTTATCCATTAAAACTCTGCTTTTCATTTACTGCAGTTTCTTGCAGTTCATTCCTTGCTTTTTTTTTTTTTTTTTTTTTTCTTTTTGAGTGTAAGAGGCTGGTTTTTAAGGAGGCTGTAGAGACTACTGGTGCTGTTTCCATCAGATTTTTTTTCAGATCTTACAGCTGTGTTAAGTCAATGAAGCAGTCAGTCTTGTCTTAAGCAATTTTGATCTAATCAAGAACTGTGCTCTAACACCCTTGGCTGCACTTGTACTTATATCATGGCAACATTATAACTTTTTTTCACTTGAAATAGCACATATGCTACTATGCACTGAGAAAAGTCTGAAAAAATGCAGCCAAAAGCCCAAATCTACTGCCAGTGATATTGCTGTAAAGCTGGAATCACAGCCATTCACTTCAGTAAAGCATTTCCAGATATACACTCAGGTACATGAAAGCAGAATTTGGTGATACATGTACAACATCGTGATAGGACACAAGGTCCTGCAGACAAGGCCTTTTCTCAGCATTTTTACTGCAGAAAGATGGGACTACGGCCTCACTTTGCCAAAAGGGTAAACCCAGCACATTATTCCTAGAGTGCCAAGTTCTCTTCTCATACATCTCAGGAAAAATCTGAAGCAACTGAAGAGGTTGGATGTTTTTCTCTGTAATTGGCAGGCCAAAAGGTTAGAGACTTCATGCCAGATTTATCATTCCTAGCTTGGTAACAGTTGAAAAAGAAACAAAACTTTTGGGTTGTGGCTTTTGAATCTTTCCCTGTACTCCTTCCTTTTGGAACAAAGCAGGACAGAGCAGGGCCAGTGCCTGTGTGTGACAGTGCAGAGCACACACTGCAGAGCTCCCATGAGTTTTGCACATGTGGACCTCAGAGCTCCTGATCCAGGTCACCATCTCTATTCTGAGAAATCTTGTGGTTAAATTCAGAAAGGAGCCTCAGGGACTGGCACAGGATTAGATAGACTGGAATGACTGGACTTGTGGTCCAGAAATTTCTCACTGGGCTAACATGGATGTGTCTTGCTTTAGAGACCTTGAGGCACTCAGCAGCATCTTCCATGTATATATCTATTTATCTATTTATGTATCCCTCCAGATATTATTTAGGGAAGATTGCAGATACCCAGAGACTATCTCTTATGGGTTTCACCTCCGTTCATCAGTCAAATGCCAACAAGTATCTCCTTGTCTAACTTTAAAATTAACTCTCTTGCTTAACTTTAAACTATTTTAATCTTGGACTTAGGTAATTTGTAATGCATACATTAGAATGCTTGGTGAATAAGGATATACGTATAAAATTTCCACAAACTGTAACCTATACAAATGACAACTTATGACAAAAAAAATATCTTTTCATTAAATTGTATATTTGCTATAATTTACCTAGTTTTCTAAACAGTCCAGAGTTGTGAAGCCAAGGAGGCAGAGAGATGTCATATGAAACTATTCTAGCCTTTGCTGCCCACAGGCTGAAAGCCCTATGTTATATCATTTAAATGCACAATCATAATTGCCCTTTATTTTCATTACAAAATCTTGAGAAAATGGCTTGGTTTCTTTGTGTTTGTTTTTAAATTGATTCATGTGCAAAACCAAAATATTTCCCCATCTTAAAAGTTATACATGTTTTAATTTCTGACTGCTCATCATGTTCTTTAAGATCTTTAGAGAAAAGTAAGATTGTTAAAGTATTATGTGTCTGTGTTATCAGATAACAAAATCTGACAGGAACCATGCAAGTAAATGCAAAGAAATTTCCAGTATGTCTACAAGGAAATATCTTTTATGTAATTGGATTTACATTCTTGGGAAGACTCTCAGATCAGGCCTAGGATTAGCCCCTCAAACACAGGGTGAAATAATATCATACTGGAGACTTTTGTTTTACCGCCTGCTGTTGCTAACTGATTAAATTCAAACTCTGTTTTTTAAAAAATTACTCCTCTTTGCACATTGAGTATCTGCTTCCATTACAATAATAAAATAGAATCACAGAACGATTTTGATCAGAAGGGACCTACAGAGTTCACACAGAGTTCACCTGACCCACACGCAAAGCAAGGCTAACAGATGAGCTTTGAGGCCAGATTTGTATAAGGTCAAAACTATTCCAGGCTTAATTGTATATATCTGGGATCCTCTTTGATTCAATTTCATTTTTAACCTTTGAAATTTTTGAATACTTCTATTTTCATTCCCAGACCAAATTCCAAATAAAAAAAGTCTTTTGAATAATTTTATATGACCACATGAGTATTATGAGAAGGCAGGAAGGAAAGAATAATGGATTTTAGGTATACATTATAAGACTTCAAAGATGCATGGATTTTTCATTTCCTCAAGTGACCATCATGTTTAGGTAGAGATCAGTATAAAAATAAAATATCAAAATCTTTAAATCATTCTTATCAAATATTGTAGATTAAAATTTGATTCTTTCACCAAGTGAAGTTATAATATTCAATTCCGTTTTGATGTGGTGCTAAAGGGCCATTGAGTGAGGATACTATTCAGCAGTCTTGAGTATTTCAATTCTTGCACTGAAAAGGGTTAATTGCCTATTATATAAAGTTTTTGAGAGAATGCCATTCTTCTGTGTCAAATCCTATTTTCATTGCATTCAACCTTATTTTAATGACATAGAACTGGACAAATGGGGAAAAACACCCATGGCACAATTTCTACCAATGAATATTTCAGCAGGTGCCTCTTGGCTAAAAGTCTAGATAAAAGCCTTGCTCCAGGCAAATTAAGAGTGGAAGAAAAGACTTCTAAGTACTGAGAGCTTATGAGAAGAGAATGAGCATAGAACCCTAGACATGATCCTTTCAATCAAAAATCTAGAGATCACAGCAAAAGGCAATTACAGTGGCTCCTCCCTTGTGTTGTAGTCTATGTTTTGCTGCTGTGTACAGCAAAAGTTTCCAACTAGGTGAAATGCTTAGTGTCCTCTTTCATTTTAGATATTTAGTTATGGCAGTTAACAACATTTTTTCCTATTTTTTAGAGTGCAAATAGTCTCTTAAACATCACTCCCTGCAAACACTGGGTATAGGTTTTTACCTTTAAACTCCTCTGAGAGGGTTTATTCAGGAGAATACGAAAAGGATTTTGTTGCTGTAACACGCTGACATTATAAAATAAATCCTGATAGGAGCTAAAAACTGGGCTTAAGCCGGCAAATGCATAGCCCTGGGTAGCCTTTCTTCTCTGGGATTTCCTTTGAACTCTGGCTTTGAGAAGCTTCTGAGTGTTGCTGAAAAGCACAAAGGTGGGATCAGAATTGGGGTAGCAAAGGAGAGCTGCCACAGAGAAGGGAGAGCTGAAAGGGGCATGAGTTACAGCAGTAGGGTTCTCAGACAAAACAAAAGGAAAAGGCACAGTGTGTCAGTGCCATAAAGACAGTGGGGCAAAACATGGTGAAGTTGGAGAAGTTGGGGCATATGGTAACAACTTACAAGTAAAGCAAAAAAAATCCAGTCATTAGCCCAGGGGTTTCCCCTAGGTTTGCAATGGCTCTGCAATTCTCTTCCTGTACCTTTTCTTGCAATGCAGTCCACAATTTTGAAGGGCGTGATGAAACCACATGAGGCACAGCAAGGGTGGGCATACACTGCACCCCAGCTGTGCCTCAGCTCTACAGATAGAATGGCACCTGCTTTCTTCTTGCACTTTGATATGCAGGCATTAACTCTTCCTATTGATTTCAAAGATGGCTCCATTAAGAAAAGCAAAAATTGAGGCAAACCAATGAACAGATTAGCTGAAACACTATGAGTTTCTTGGCAGACCTAAAATGTGAAAACCAAGTCTTCTGCTATCTTTACCAGGAGTCATAAGAAAGATGTGGGTTTGCCCATATATCTTTGCACCATTTATTTCCATTTATTTGCTTTTCTTGACTTCTATTATTTGTTCACACTGATCATTTTCCTGTCCATTAAAATTCTCACAGACATATTCCATGAAACTTTTTTTCATATTTGCCTTTCCAGCTCTGTTCTTTTCTTTGTCATTTTAGCACCCTTCCTCTTCCTGTTTTCATTCTAATACCATAGAAATTGTTTTGAAGTCAATAGTTCTATATTCCCTTAAAAAGGACTCAAGAACCATGTAGTCTCCTTAAAACTGCCTTCCAGAAAAAAAAAAAAATACTCAAATTTTCATCTATCAAAATTTTTTGTATTTTATTCTGTTGAAATATATCAGCAATGTAAAATGTTCTCCCAAATGACAAATCTTCTTACAAAAATTGTTGTTCTGTCAAAAACACCATTGTCTTAGGAAAAAGATATTTGAGCATGGCATCTTTGACCAGCTTTAGAGAATACTCTTTCCACATATCCATACCTAGTGGTTCTTTCCCTTGCTTTCTATAACTTCTACAACACCCTTGATAGTCTCTGCATTATGCTACATTCTTCCACAACTCCATCATTCCTGTGTCCCCTACTTTTCTGTGCTGTCCTCTCTGCAGTGGAGTTGTATAGGAATGGCTCTCTGAAAAGAAGGATCATATAGGTTTTTTTTGATGCCAGGGAGCATATGCCTATTTTTCTCTATACTCTATTAATTATGTGTTATCAAAATCAAAAGTTGTACACCATGCCCACTGAAACCTGTCAGCAGTGTTTCAATTCCTAAAGAAAAAAGTTGAATTACAGAGGTGTTAAGATAGTGTCGGCTTTGGAGGAAATTTAATTTTTTTTTGCAGCTAATGAAGCCAGCTTCGTTTAGATGGACATTTGACATTGCATAACTGTGAGACTAAATACTTAGTAATATTTTACTTTTAACTAAAGTCAAGATTATATCATCATTTTCAAGCAAACTTAAGTAGGAGCTAACCCACCGGGGGACTGTAGAGTAGCTGTTCTTAAATTTTAATTTGTTGAAAATTGTATTCCTGCTATTGTTAGTATTCCACAAAAGAATCACTGAAGCTTCAACTCATCAAACTAAGATAAGGAGTGTCTATTTTGCCTTCCTTAGCAGTGCTCTTCAATTAAGTCTTTATGAAAGTGAACCACAAAGTCTCCAGCAGCCTGGAAAGCAGTTGATGTTTGTATGTTAGCATTATCAATAGCTTCTGTAATTACTTCCATAATAAATGGCCCCCAGGTGCAGAGCATGAGGGAAACATGGTAAGGAATAAAATAAACATTGCTAAACTTTGACTGATTTGAAGAATACTTATTTTTTACAGCATTTTCCCGGTTTCCTTTTATTTTTAATGAGGCTATAAATACTTAGAAGCTTCACCACAAGAAGAAGGAATAATCTTGTTAACTTTAAAGTACAGATACTAACATAAGAATAGAGTAAAACATTTCTGCGCTTGACAGGTATCATTTGACATCTAGCCATTTCACTGACAAACTCTAGACTGTAGTGCTGTAATAAAAACTACAGTCACTCCTCATGACCACTCAGTCTACAGACACACTCTTAAGTCATCAGCAATCGCAGATTCTCTTGGCTGTTATTGTTGATATGTCCAAACAGAAACACACAGGATATGACCTGAAAATCAAGCCATGTGATGTACAGTATTCCTCCTAGAGTAGTTTTGCTGCCATGGCCCCAGCCTGCATGTATTCTTTGATCCAAATAAAATTCACTGGCTATGAAACACTTCTCTGGTCTGCATCATCATCATCATCATCATCAAATACTTTATGGTCCTTTACTGAGGCAAGCCAGAATTCATATGTCAAATTAACAGAGAGCAATCAGCACAGAGACAACACAGTGTATGCAAGCTTGGGAGGATAAATAAGATGTTGACTGCATGGAGAACAGCTGTAATCAGAATTAAGACCTTAGTCTGTGAGACTTTATGCAAGGCAAAAGAAGTAAATTATTTGTGATAGAATTGCATGTATGACATATCCAAGATAGTAATATGGTTCCGTTGTATTGCAGCTGTAATCACACAGACCTTCCATTCCAGGTCCAGAAAGTGAAGCAGCATAATATACAGCTAATCATCTATTTCACCCTTTTGTCATTACTGCTTCTGTCAGTTATAATGGCATTCCTTAAATAACAAGGGATGGTTCTTGGGACAGAAAAAGGATCACAGATTTCTGTATTTTTCTGGGTGCAATAAAAAACTTTTGATTCATGACTGAACTACCTTAAATGTAATAAAGAAGAATGTATTTCTTTTTAAGAAAAAAATGTAACTGGTCTTTCAGGTATAGCAACTGAAACTGATTATGTGTTAGTTGCACAGAAAGTATTCCAAGCTAAATTTTCCACATATGTAAGTAGCTAAATTTGTAATTAGATGCCTAAGCTTCTTAGGTATTTAATATCCACTGAATACCAAGCAGTTTCTCTAACAGACTTTGAACAGGCACTCTTGTGACTTCTACAAGGTACTTAGCCGGACCTTTAATTCCTTTAAAATCAAACAAAAAAACCAACAATAAAAACCACCACAAACCTCTACATGCACAAATATGGATATTTAAAAATATTACTATTTTTAATTATAAATTGAGCTGGTTTATTGTCCAGTTTGCCTTGATAGTTCAGGGATTAAAAGCTCTACCATTAGCTACCAGGTGTCCTTGCAGATGCTGTTTGGACTAAATACAGGGAACAGTCACATTATCTTCTGGCTGCATGGAACGAGGCAGACAGCTTAATTGGAGAACAAAAAGGAAAGTGTTAACAAGCCTAATTGTCAGCACCAGCCTGATTAACTCCAAGGTGAAATGATATAAACCAGAAGCAGAGAAAGAAGCAGGAGAAAGTGCAAATAAAAGTTTAATTAAGGCTGGTAAGCTTGTTCCTCAAGTTTTTTGTTTTTGTTTTTTTTGGTGTTTTTTTGGTTTTTTTTTTTTTTTTTTTTTTGGTTTTTTTTTTTTTTGGTTTTTTTTTTGTTGTACCAGGACTGCATGCTGAGAGAAGCATTGTATTGTTGGGGAGTGGAGAGCACTAGCTGAGAAACCAAACTTTGCCTTAAGATGTTTGCTGTTTGAATAAAACCTGATCTTTACCTTGTCAGGCAGCTGGCAAGTACTTGACCTGAAACCCTATTGCTCCCCTTGCATTCCTAACATGATTCAGCAACAGAAACTAAACTTGGCAACTACTAATAATGGCATTGGAAAAACTGACTGAGAAGAATTTTCATTAGTGCTTTCTTGTTCTTTTTTCTTCTACCATTCTGGTTGCACAAATCAACCCTTACTCAACCCTGAGACTGGTGAAATGCATGACTTGACTGTTTTCCATCTTAGTGCCTCTAGCTCAGCTTCAGAAACAGAACATCACAGCTCATAGAGGTGGAAAATCTTAAATGAAGTAAGGTCTCTCTCTGCTGTTTAGTAAATCTTAAATGACAGTGATTCCCACACACTACCATAATTGCTCTGTAGGTAAGAATTACAGTAGCAGTTTCATTTATAGGAATAGAATAGATCTTTGATATTTTGAGAATGTTCCAGGCCCATATGAGAACGTTCCAGCTCCTTCTTGTGGCTGAGGAACACACAGCTGTGTGGAGTCTGTTTTACATCTAGACAGTTCCTTAGTGACTTAAATGAACACTCTGGGTTCTTGATAAACCAACGAGTCTTGGTCTGCCCCGCAGTATGCAATAGTAGCCAATATTAGCTATGTCCAGCTACTTCCAGGAGGTAATTTAATTTATTTACCTTGAAACCCCAAGCTGCTGCTTTTGTTCATCCCATTTCATATATCCCTTTAGTTCAAATTGGATTGCTCCAGCTCTCATGGATCAATAAGCTGAATTCAGAACTGGGGCTTCCCTATTTGTAGTGACTTGGTGCAGTGGTAGCAGCTGGGACCATGCAGGGTCAAGTGCTTTACCTGCAGGAGAACCTCTCCATGCCTCCTCATCCCTTTCACAGCACTGTACCAGGCTGTAATGGCCAATTTAAGGCAACTCATATGGAGAAGGAGGGAAATGTCCAGGCAGGACATTTTCCACAGAGACTTGCTCCTTACCTTATCAACAGAAAAATCAGCAGACTGATTTTGGTGCCAAAGTTGCTATTTGGACCTCGGCGCTTTAGTACTTTAGTACATCTTTGGTACTAATCCCAGCAACAGGTATTTTCAGACAGTAATTCCATCTTTCTTGGTGCTTTCTTGACTATGCTAAACAGCTTCTTTTTTTTTTTTTTTTTTTTTTTTTTTTTTTTTTTTTTTTCCTCTCTGTGCACTGCCATGTGATTATCTATTGAACATCTCCCTTCCACATCTGTTCCCACTGATATCGAATAAGGATATTCTGGTGTTCTTGGAAAAAGATTACTAGAATTTAACACTTTGTCAGACTAGGGTTTCTCAAAGTCAGTGAGAGGTGAAGAAAAACTTAATACTTTCTTGGTTCTATTGGTTATACTTTTACTGGTATATAATAGAACTGTAAAAATGGCCCTCTTGGAGAGATTCGAGCCTGCATCTGTCCATTCTTTCCTGGGTCATTGTCAGCAAAGGCAGAGCTGTTTTGGTGAACTGCTCAGTGTCTGATGTGGTGAGTGAGGACTGACTGACACATGCAGAATAAAAACTTATTTTGAATTAGAGCAGTTGGAGAACAAGAAAGCAAGCAAAACTGTTGAAAAATGCCAGTTATTAGAGCTGGACAAATTTCTGCTATTAGATAATGTAATTATTCCCCAAACTGTACTTAATTATCAGGTACACAGATAAATTGGCATTTTTATTCCTTTTTTAAATATTGAAAATTAATTGAAAAAGGCTTTTAAGAAAGATAATTAAACAAATATGCTATGAAACAAGGCCATGTGCAATTTCATTTTATGTGTAAATTACATGTAGGCCCAAAGGGGATGCAGTCTTATTATACAGTTTGTTCCTCTATTAGCATTTCAATGGAAAGACTTTTCCTCCTGGTTCAGAGGAAAACAAGGAAAGCAAGAGATATATGCTTGAGCTACATATAGATAGAGGGCCTGGAAAAGCTCTGTTATTCCTCCTCTCAACCCCCAAAAAAGGAATGAAAGAGGATAAGGTTGTGATCTCTACAGATGAGAGGAGATTGCAGAAGTGTGAAGTACAGCTGATTTCATTCTGTAGTAGACTGGACTGCAACTTGAATCAGGTCCTAAGTCTTGATACTGTAATGTTAGTTCCCTGCTGGAATCTGCTCATGGCAGGACCTCAGTACAGAGTACAAAACCCAGCAGAAACAGTTATATTGAACCTCTCTGCTTTTCTGGCACCTACCTTCTTCAGACAAATAAATGCAGAATTCAGAGAACTGTAGCTACTAATCCAAAGTGTTTAAACACAGTACAGAACAGTTGTATTTATAGAAAATCTGAGAAAATCAGCTTCTGAGGTTTTCAGCTTCAGTTCTTCCCCTCTCACTAAGTTCCTGACATCTCCCCCAGCCAACTGTGGTGTGTTTAGCCACATAATCGTTATCCCTTTGTGGTTTTCTGCACTTTAGCTTCAAATATATGGACTGCTGTCTAAAGAAAGAAGCTATGTTGGGTTCATTTTAAGTTCACACTGTCAGAAAGGACATATTGTGTGTGTACCATCATGGACACCTTAATTTGATCCAGAGAGGCTGTGGAGTCTTGCCTCTCAGGATATTCACAATCTGTCTAGACATGATCCTGTGCAACCTGCTCTAGGGGAACCTGCTTTAGCAAGGAGGTTGGACTAGATGATCTCCAGAGACCCCTTTCAACCACAAACATTCTGTGATTCTGTGAAAAATAATTAGTGCTGAGAAAAGTGGCAACATTTGCCATACCAACCAGGAGAGGACAAAGCAAGATGGGTTCATTTGAGTGATGTGCAATTTAACGTCGCAAAATGTGCTCTAATCTAGAACAAGCAGCATCATACTGAGAAATAGACAGTGTATCCTGACTCTAGTTTCTCAGGAAGAGATTCAAGAGTGAGAGTGAAAACAAAATAAAGAAAATTTATTCTGAAGATGATAAAAATATTTTGAGATGAGAAACTTTATTTATTTAAAAGTTGGATGAGAACTGCCCTGAATTACCTTCCTGGGAGATGATTCCAGCTGCCAATGAACAGTTAAATCTAATAGTTGACCAAAACTGCAGCAAATGACTGGCAAGTTAAGCCAAATAAATTTAAACTAGGAAGATATAAAAATATTTAACAGTCTCAGTAGTTAGGCAGAATAGCAAATTAGCAAAAAGCAAATGAAGCTTTTGTACATTTCTACTTTTCTGCATCAAGGCAGGACAACTCTCTTCATTTATTCAAATATTTTAATTAATAACAAGATAATTAAGAGAAAATAGATTGCCTGAGATGTATGAGAAATCAGGCTAGGTGATCTGCTTGGCCCTACCAGATCGTAATATTTCAAAATGTGTACATTACTTTCAATTTTTTTTTTTTTCATACAGTCAAAAGAGGAAGATTTCTATCCTTTTCCACTGGGAAAAATCATTTTCCAAGTAGTTGTAAAGAACACTGCTATATTACAGGAACTAAAGACAGGTCTAAAGATAATGATTAGCAGCCTTCCAGATGTACTGTATTTTGCATAGAAAGCTAAACAATGAATAAGTAATTGTTGACTACTGTTTACTGTAATAATTGTCACTGTCACCTTCCTTCTCTTCGTCTAACATTTTATCTACCTGTTGTCTTTCACTTCGTATTGGAATTAAATGAGAATTTTTTTTTCTTTTTTTTTTTTTCTTTTTTTTCTTGTTAAAATTCCAACTTATCTCTTCCAGGAACCTCTTGGTATAGCTAACATATAAATATACAATAATAAGTATATAAGTACTTTCACCTCTGATGAAAGGTGTCCCTGCATATGGCAAAGGGGTTGGAACTAGATGATCTTTAACCTTCCAACACAAACCATTCTAAGATTCAATGATTATATAATTATGTGATTATTAGAAGGGGGAATTGCATGAAGTCTCTTTTTTACATTATCTAAGGTATTACTTTGTTTCCAGTGCTCAATGCTGCAGCCAGCAAATGAATGATCCAAAAGTACCACTATGTGCTTAAGCCTCAAAAAACTACTCAACTCACAATTCTTTTCGAGTCCTCAGATTATGCTAATATGATTTGTGGTTTGTTTGGCACTTTCTAGGAATACCTGTGCTCTCCAAACTTTGTCATTTACATCATTTATGCAATAATTCAAACTGTGATAAAGTGAGGTAATGCACCACCAGATCCTGTCAAAAGGGAAAAGTGGCAGTAATGGTGCCATCAGCTTCCCCCTTCCCAAAGCACATAAGAAAGAACTCTGTGAGAAAGCAGAACATGTGTGATATCTTCCAGCTTTTCACAGTGCTGGAATTCAGTAACTCTTTTTACTATATAAAAATGGAGCATATCTTTGACATTGTTAAAATAGACTTTTCCATAGTTTTCTGCAATTAATGTTAATCTATAAAGGTGGTTTTATTGGGTGTATATCAGCATGTATGTTGTATTTTCCATTCTCCTGGGATTCAATTTTATCCTCTATTTTAAAGGCTATGTGGTTTCAAAAGTATAGAGTAAGGCTCCAGAATTTTTATCTGTACACTCACAATTTGTTATGAAAATTTCTTCTCAACACTGGGGTAATTTAAACATCTAATTTATTTGCATCTAATGAATTACTAAATGAAGTCATACACTTTTAATGGAATGGTCAAGCAGCCTGATTGCTTTGTAGATTTTTTTTCATGAAACATTTAATTGATCCAGATATCCTCATTTGTCTCCTTTCTGGAGAAGGGTCAGCTGTTAATATCTCAGATCCTCTGTTTTCCCACAGATACCTTTCTATGGGCTTCTGAAAGAGGACAATGATAGTAAATGTGCTCCTTTTTCTGTCTCTGTCTCACTGAAATGTCCAAACTTATTTCCTTCACTCTCTCTCTTTTAAAAGGGTTGTGGATATGATTAGAGTTTGAGTCATAAACTATAGGTGTGATTTCTGACTATTTCTGCTTAGGCCTTAGAATCTGTTCTGTAGATTTCCTGTCTCTTGGATGCTCCAAAGACATTTTCACCAACTATTGTTAGCAATAGCTTTTTAATTTCTTTATATAATCACTGAACATTGAAAGAGAAATTGACATTAAAATTGCTATTCTGTATATACAATAAATAAGTTTATTAATAAAAGACAAACAGCACTTGCACACTCAAAAGCATGTTTTATTTAGAGTAATATGGTTATTTCACAAATGAGGCCTTTCCTGAAATGTGTGCTCCAAGATTTATACCCCAGTTGGTTAAAAGGAAAGATTTAACCGAGTCTTAAGACCTTTTCAATTCCAATTTTGTGGTACATCTATGTGTTTCCTCTGCAGGGAGGATGAGGAAGAAAGTTGCTCCCTCTGAGTACTCCCCAGAGTTGGAGCCCCAGGAACACACCTTAGAAGAGAGGACTGGGCAATATGCCCAGACATAGTGGTGGTGACAGAGACTCTCATGGCATACAGTTGTATATCAGTGGGCAAGAACAGAGTGGCTTGACTACAGCATTTTCTTTCAGGCTTGGAGTTTAACTCTTCCCAATTATTCTTGTTTAAGTTTGATGGCTAGTGTATATAAATCACTGAATTCCAACATTAGAATTAAAGAAAAAAAAATTCTGAAGAGTCAAGAGTGATTTAATTTCAGTAATTTTCAGCATTTTGCATATGTGCTGTATTTGGCTGTGGTAGAGTTAGCTTTTTTCCCATTGACTGGTATGGGTGGGGCCATGTTTTGCACTTGTGCTGAACACAATGATGGAAATGTAAAGATATTTTTGTTATTGCTGAGCAGTGTTTTCACAGAGCCAAGGCTTTTGTTTTCCCCTTCGTGCCATGCTGTTGAGGAGACTGGGAGTGCACGGGAGGGAGGCTGGGAGGAGATGCAGCTGGGACAGATGACCCAAACTGACCAAAGGGATATTCCAGGCTATATGGCATCATTCTCAGTATATAAAGAGAAAGAAGGGAGTGATGGTGTTTGTATTCCCAATTAACTATTATGTATGATGGGGCTCTGCTGTCCTGGAGGTGCCTGAACACCTGCCTGCCCATGGGAAGCACCAAATTAATGCCTTATTTTATTTTGCTTGTGTGTGTGTCTTTTCCTTTCCTTATTAACTGTCTTAATCTCACCCCGTGTGTTTTCTGTCTTTTACCTTTCCGATTTTCTCCCCAACCCCACTGGTGGGGGACTGAGGGCATGGCTGCCTGGGGCTTGACTGCTGGCTGGGGTTAAACCACAACAGGGTAATATGAAAAAAATCAGGGACAGGGTACTAAAAGCAACAGGGTACTGGAAGCTGCAGGATTATATTCATGATCAGGTTGCTAAAGAGTGAGAATGTGACTTTGAGACCAGCTCCTGTCAACATGCAAAATTAATCTATTTATTATAAAATAAAAATTCAGAGTAAAACATAATTTAAAAACAAATATGATATATGATGGTATTAAAAATGAAAAGAGGAATACAGCATGTCTCCCGATATATATGTATACATATATACATAGAGTTTATGTCTATAGTCTTTCCAGTGAAGGATCTGCCAGTCCATGCCACCCTATTAATTATAAATAGATCTTAACCAAAGGATGTATGTTGTGTCTAGATTTAAAAGCATATGAGGTTCAGATATTTATGGGTGGAAGTTTTCACAGTCTGCATGAGCAAGACAAAGCACTTTCAAACTGGGACTTGACACTTGCAATATGCATGCATGTCTCAGTTACACAGTAGTCAGAGGGGTAGGCATGCAGAGAAAGAATATTTTATAAGTCGATATCAGTAAACTTCAAAAGCAGGCCCAATGATGGAAGGGAAAGCTGTTCATAAGGTACAGTGAGCAAGAGCACACCTCTAAAAGCTTGGCAAGCAAAAGCCAGAATGTGATAGATGCTGTAATTCAGAACCAGAGGCCAATGCAGCACAGATACAGCTGGAGTGATGTACTGCCTGTTTGTGCTGCCAAGGTCTCTCTGTGAATAAGATGAAGTTTGAAGATCACATTTCTAGGAGATAGTTCAGCAATCAGTTCTGGATCCTAGACCAGATTAAACTGCCAAATAAGTAAGTGATCTCTATGGGTATTTTAATTTGAATTTATTCTGTGCAGGACCCTAATGTGATTTGATTTAATCTATATTTTTATTTTACGTTTTTACAGGACCCACAACCTTCTTTTGCTCCTTGAAATATTTACTGTAAAATATTTTTTATTAATGTTCCCCAGGGGAATTTACAAGTTGGTTTAAAAGCATATGATTAAGAAGAACACAGTCCAGAAGAAAGGCTGGTTATGTGCAGCATAGGGAGTGAATCAGGAAAATGCCCCTCTATGTGATATTACCATTAGCAGCAAGTCACCAAACAGCAAGGTTTCCTAAAGTTTCTAACAAAAATGAGTAGACTCCAGTTGGAAATTTATCTACAAATGTTAGCGCAAACATCAAAATATGTCAGATATTTTCAAAGGTGTAATCACTGCAGTCCAATGGAAATTCTAGTAGCAATCATCCCCAAGAGAATGGATTCGAATCATTTGGATGCAGGGAGATTGAAATTGCTTGCCTGCAAAAAGTTTTGTAGTACAAAAACTGAATTTTTTTCAGGTCAGGGCATTCTGTACACCACTGGATATAATCAAAATGTCACTGATTTTAAGGACAATATCCTTGTTATGTGAAGAAAACAAAATGGATGAATAACATTGCATTAATTTTCATAACACTCCATTTCATATTTCATTACTGGAAATATTTTGGCAATTCATTTAGTGGGTTTTCTTTGTTTTTTAGTTTTTGTTTGATTTTTAAAATTTTTATCCAGCTTCTCATTTGTACTCAGGGCAGAAGTCATTTCACTTAATTGTGTTTGGTGACATCATAAGTGACATAATAAGTTTGGTGACATAATAACTATAATAAGCTTGGTGATATAAGTGGAACAAGCTACCCAGAGATTCATCCCTTTCTTAAATTCGCGGGATCAATCATGCTCTGGAGGTGTCTGTCTCTCTTCACCGAAAATAGAGGCAGCTGAGATAATTGGCTTAGACTAGGTGCCTAATTTTGAAATGATTAATGTTAGATGAGGTGAATCTTACCTTAAGAGGGTATTTTTAAGGGCAGTCAGTGTGTATACAAATGCAATTAGTAATGCCGTTATGAAAGTCCTCCATTTAATCAGAGAGATTCAAATGTAATGGTTCTCAATGATAATCAGCATTCAAAATCAAATACCTTTTTAGTATGCCAAAGAGTCACTGCAGGAAGCTATGGACTGGGATCCAGTGGCTTTTCTTTCAACACTTATTTACAGATGAAAAAACCTTATGTTCTGCTGTGCCTTAACTGTAGCCATCAGTTGGTCTTCCATGCTGCAGTGTGACATCCACATTAATTTACAGTCCCAAAAATGCAACTTTGAGGAAAGTAAATTGCTGTGTTCTGCAGCTATGTTAGAAAAAGATGTTTCAGTGAAATGGCTTGTTCATCCTCTGTTCAAACTAATGCACTGTAGTAGTTGCTGTAAGTAAGGTATAGTCCAAGGGCATTTTGAAGAAAATAGACAACTGAGTAACTCTGATTGAAAACAACCTAAAATTTGCAAACGTGCCAAATTCTTCCAAACGTTAGGCCAGGACCCAAAACAATTCCAGTTTGCCTGTGTTCCGTGATATAAACTGTAGGTCAACTCAGAATCAGAATGCCTCTACTAAGCTTTCTATCCATTTATTTTTACTGAGGGTAAATCAAGTACACACACACTTAAGAACTAAGAAGGCTTTCATTTTTCTTTTGATTCAATTTATTCAATTTATTCTATTACTGAATAGTGCCAAAGGTAATTTTGAAGTGATCAGGTTAAAATTTATGTGAGCTAAAACAAAGAGGTGGCTTAATTGAATAAGCACACTTAACTCATTAACCCTGTGCCACTGGGACTAATCAGTATGAACCCAGGGCTGCTAATAATCACAAAGGTACCAAAGTTCTGTTTCTTGCTTTTGCACAGAAATGAAGAGGGGTAGAAACAGGCAAAGGGAAAGCAGAGGTGGTCTGTAGGTATTCCTGGAGTAAGAGGTGAGATGAGAGCACAACATAAAGCAATTAGTGCTAGTTTCTCCAACAGAAAATTCTGCATTTAAAATAAAGCTGTTCTTCCCTCCCACTCTGAACAGAAGTTATTAGTTAGAAAGTGGAGCAGACAGCTGCTGCTTTCATTGTCATGAGTTATGGGAATGTGAGAAAGGTTGGGCAGTTTAAAACAAGAATGAAGAAATACAGTAGATCAAAGACCAGTGACCCCATCTGACCTGTCTTAATATAAAGAGGCATTGGAAAAGGCTGGTGTGACAGGAGTCTCAATTTCCACCATTGCTCAGGATGAAGGAAAGTAGGGACTGAGGGGAGCTGTGGGTCATCTGTAACTGTTTGGAATTCTCAATGGAGTGTTTAGTGAGCTGGGAATAGATCATAACTGCTCCTTTAAATGCCAGTGGGACCATATAGATTCTTAAATGTTGAAATACAGAGAAGGCCTTACAACAACCTCTCTATTAAAGATGGAAATAACATTTCATAAGTTCTCCAAAGCTGAAAAAGGAGTTTCATCTCAGTGGTATGGCATCTCTAGTTTGCAGAACAGTTTGAGAGCACTGGGAGGAAAAGTATTATTTAAAGGATACTTTTGAATATCTGCTACAGTCAGAGGAGTATTTGGTGTAAAGATGCTTAATACTTACAATACCATTATCTCCTCACTGTTCCAGGCCCTGAATGAGACCAGTGCTCATGAAGAGATTTAGCTCAAGCTCAATCTAGGCTAAGTGTTAGCAATACCACTGGAAAAAGCAGATACTTGCCAAAACCACAACAATCCAGTCAGGTTGAAAGTTTTACTTCAAATTCTTAGAGGCCTTAGTAATCCATGATCTCAGGACCTCCACGTGTGTGCTGTACATAAGAGTAGGTCCTATGTATGCTAGAAGAAAAAAAACTGCCTTGTCACTGAATCCATTGAAATTCTGTATTTTGTGGTGATTAGAGGTGATTGTTAACTGTTTAATTACATACTTTAGCCAAGAACATATTGATTTTAGGAAAGAAGGAGATTTAATAAACAATTTGACTTGAAAATATTTTGGAAAAAGAATTTTAAGTTAACCATGTTTCATATTTTCTAAGAGAGAAATTGTAGCTTCCCTGAATGCGTGCTTAGAAAAATAATAATAATTACAGAAATATTTTTACATCAAGATTGATTTTAATTTTTTGATTTTTAAAACAAAGAACTTAGAATAAATTCCTTTTTTGCCCCCGGATTTCTTTCTTTACAAAAAATAATTATAATTTTCAGTATTCATCTGGAGTCAGAGTTGTAAAAACACCAGTGAAATCCAGAGCTGCATCAGTTGTGAGCACAAGAGATTGCCCCGTACAAGATCATAGCTGATACATAGTCAGCTGGGCCCATGCTATCCCTAATTGTGATGTAATCTGAAAGGCTCCCAGGAAGGAAGCCTGTAAACCATGAGGACGTGACCTATTCCTGCACACCATCTGATTGAAGTTTCCTGGGTTTGGGGTGTTTGTCCTAATGTTCAAGCCCCATTTCCACTGCTGCAAAAGAAGCTGCCTACTTCTTTCCAATCTCTGGTCAAATTATCAGCAAGGGTATTGCTGCTGTTGCTGCTGATGAAGCCCAGGAAAAGGACAGTCTGGCAGATAGTGTTTCCAGATGCTTTAGGTGGAATATGCCCTATAAATCACAATGCCTTGTGATTGATTTAAACTAGGAAAAAAAGATAAGCTGAGTTAAGGAATAAAACAAATGTATTATGTTCCCCTTCTGCCTGCTCTTACCTAAACAAACTTGCTTCCTTCCAACATCCTTCATGGGCAAAAATCTCTTCAGTCTGCCTGTGAATTCCTGAAGCCTACATACTTCAGTGTACTCCTAAAGCTTGAGAAATCTAATCAAAGTATTGCCTCTTGTGACTTACAGGGTAGACACCCCAGAAAAGCATCACTTTGCAACGCCATCACATTACTAATTTTTGTTTAGATAACTAATAGAATAAGAATATTCAGAAATGAAAAATAATTTCATACCCAGATTCAGTCTGATTTCTCAAAGCTTTTAACTTGCTGAACATGAGCTTGATTAAATTCAGCTTTTCCTGCACTGACCATGACTCTCCATGAGAGAATGGCACCTTCGGAATAGTGGGCGAGGAATAGCAAGGGCAAAACTGGTCAGGTCACGAAACAAACTTGCTCCCATTTTTTCCCCAGAGATTGGTCACAAAAGCTTCATCCTAAAACTGGAAGTCTGTTCTGTTCCCAGTGACTTATTAGTAAAGACAGTTAAATTGTAGTATTTTTAGATAATTTTTCTTTTAGATAATTTTAGTATTTTTCTTGAGATAACACAAGAAAGGCACATAGATTACAGTGCAGACTCTGGGAAGTCATCAGGTTGCATTCCTTGCCCTGCATAAACGGCTAGATTTATGCATATTTTGCCTGATTAGAAAGACAACAGTGTGTCTTCACATCAGACACATCAGAACTCCATATTCTGAAGAATAAATAACAAGGTAAAAATAAACTTAAGTTTAGGAGTAACACATCCACCTGTTTTTACATTTTAATAGAGTATGTATTTATAGTGCTTTTAATAGTCATTAGCAACTGACAATATGGAATGTTATAATTCACTAAGAGTTACAGGTTACTCATGTTCAGAGATTTTCAGATGTTGTATCTAAATAAATTAATGCATGTCTGCAAAGTGAGTTCAAGTGGATACAGTTGCATTTTAAATTTTTAACAGAAAACATGACCTCATTTATTTATTATTTTAATATTGAAAAATGTCAAGTACATCCTTCAATAAAACTATTTTTTATTTTAAGACTGTGGCCAGTGTCAGTGAGTGTGCTAATAGGATGGTTGACAGCTCCTGTAGAACATTTTCAGCACAGATGCATTATTGCTTCATGAAGCATTCCCTCAAATATTATGAGTGACAACAAACCTGGAAATGGTGCAAGACAGGAATTTCCAATCTACAGAGACAGCTCACGTTTGAATTCTCCAATACCAGATCATTATGCAATCAACCAGCACTCCATCTGTACCGTAACCTCATGTCACAGAACTGCATTGTCTTCCCGAGAAGTGAGATACATAACATGCTTTCTAGGACCAAAATAAACTGCCTTGAAACTGCAGGATGTTTATTTTGTACCTGGCATATGTTAAGACAGCAGCTAGTGGGTTAATAATTTTCGTTAGTTTATGTACCTTTAAGCTATGCTGGACTTATTGAGCAGAATACTCAGAGGTCAAATCTGAGTTGGGTTCTTGATTTTCTTCATTTAATTCAAATATTAAAATTGTAACAGGCTAGACTGAGCTCTCAAGGGAGCTGCAGACTGCTCCATAGTTGTTCTCAATGTTGACTAAGTCTCTGGTATTTCATCTTTGCTAAGGAAACCCTGGTTGGTGCTTTATGCTTCTTTAGTACTTATTTTGCATCTCCCACCCTTCTGCTTTCCTTGCAGAAAAAGTTTTTAATGTTATGCAGTCCACCTAGTTTTTGAGTCTGTAACGGTAACGCTGTTTTTTGCAAACGGGAGGCCAGACTTGCAGCACTAAAGTGAGCCTTGAATGGCTGTGGCGTGGCAGTTGAGAGCCTTAAGGCAGCTTTAGGAGGATTTGTGCCACCTACCATTCCACATTACATAAGTGCCTTTAGGCTCTTCAGTAAGGCAACTGTCTTAGGGATTTAATTTGTTTACCTTAGATTCCCTTTGGTGTTGCAGGGGGAGCGCGGCACCTTAGGAGATGGTCAGCCTCAGGATGTTGTTGCCCTGCTCAACACATTGCTTCAGCTGTGCACCAAACAGGTGGAATCACAGCTTTCTTCCATGCTATAGTGCAACCTCAAAACCAGGCATGAGCTGGCAATACTCAGTACTTTGTACCATTGCCATTCATGTGCACCTCTACATTTCCCTGCCTCCTTCAACCTCCATATGTACACAGCCCTATGGTCTGACCTCATGGCAGATGTATTTGCCCTTGAGAAAGTACTAGAACACAAAGGTCATCCACAGAACCAAAAGTAACAGTGGCTGAGGTTGGCAAGGGTCTTTAGAGACCAGATAGACCAAACTCCATCTCAGAGCAGCATCGACTAGAAGGGGTTTCCCAGAACCATGTCCATCTGGGGGACTGAATATCTGCAAAGATGGAGACTACACCACTCCTCTGGGTAACTGGTTCCAGTGTTTGATCACTCTAAAGGTAGAAAAGCTGTTTCTTACACTTAAATATTATTTCCTGTATTGTAATTAGTGCCTGGGATTTTCTCCATATAATTCCAACTCAGTTTCCTAGAAAATGTTTCTACACACAATAATGCACATGAATTTACCCCCATGTTATTTTTGGCCATAAGTCTACTTGCATACAGCCTTATAAACACCTTTTTTTTTTTTTTTTTTTTTTTGACTGGACTGGTTGATTGTTCTGAGTCGTGTTGGTTGGCACCTCACAATCCCATTTAAACTACTGTTGTGGACAGACATGTGCAATGTGTGCAGAGTAGAAGAGGGGGAGGTGATTACTGTAGATTTACTAAACTAAGTCACAGCTATTACTTTGCTATTTTATTTTCATAACAGGCCAATATTTTCAGGTTTGGAATATATTCATCCCTTTAAAGATCAATCTGCTGGCAAGAAAATCCTTTACCTTATAGGTACAAACATAAGGCAGAGCAGAAACAAGTTTTGGTAAGGCGGTTTTCTTTGCTCCCTACAGTGGCATAGGATTTTCAATTCTTTCTTCCTGTTACTTTTACAATTCTATTTTCAATGCTAATTGTAAACAGGATCATGGACCGACAGCAGATGAATTCTTCTAAATTCATTAAGGACTGTCTCATTAAAAAGGAAGCCATCTGATTCTGAGGGTTGGTTATCTGTATTAGAGCATGCTGGTGTGCTCGGGTTGGAGACAGAGAAGGCGGTTCCTGTGCTGGCCCAGAGCCAAGGGTGTGGTGCTGAGCTCCATGAAGGTTAAATGAGGAGAGAATGGTTCTCAGCCTAGAGGATAGGTGTGTGCCTGAGGTTTCTGAGAAGCTGTTTGGCATAACTTAGAGAAGATTTTGAACTATTTCAGGTTGGCAGAGTTTTAATTCAGGAAAGGAAGGGAGACAACTGGTAAATGAGTTTGTGGGCGAATGGATGATGTACTGGTGGTAAAAGGACAATAGTAGACAGATTGGAAGAAGATTGATTGACTAGGCCTTCTTAGGAAAAAAAATTGTAAGAGCTATGGCAGATTAATTACTGTTTTCTCACCCCCTTTTAATTTTCAAGACACCATTTCTTCCCCTGCCATTTTCATATCCACTTCCTGCCTTTCTCTGGGAAAAGAAAATACAGGGGGGAAGAAAAGCAAGGGAATCATAAGATCTGTTTGAAAAATAAGCATGTGTGTGATTTAATAATCTACTTTCATGTCATATATGTACCATAGACAGGGAGAAATAGCACAGTCCATGGAATCAAATATGATTTACAGCCAACTTAGGGTCACGTCTCCTGGGGGTTCTATTACACTCGCAGAACAATTAAGATGCTTTAGAGATTGCCTGGATCTTTATTCTTCCAGTAAATTGCTGAAAGGTTCATATAAGGCTGAAGGTGGTTGAATAGGCATTTTCAGATTTCTAAGGTTTGGAGGTTTTTTTGTTTTTATTTTCCCCTAGTGAAGGACTGAAGACTGGGAAAAGCCATGAGTCTAAAATAAAATGACAGAAGAAAAGAGAAAAGGGGTTTATAAATACCATTGAGGAGGCAGATAACATCAGTGTATTTTAAATAGATAATGTGTGTTTAGAGATATGGCCTTTACAATTTCAAGGCAAGTTATATCTCTGAGCTTGGTTCTTTACATATTTTTCTTTCGATAATTTTTATTGGAAGGAATGTGGTTAATGCTTTGCAGCAAATTTCCAGATTTTCCTTCACTTTCTTCTCCCTTTTGTGCCCAGAAACTCATAAAAAGAACTCTAAGTTACTGTTTTCTTTGAAAACACTTATTCAAGAGACTTTAGAAAATATAGGCAGCTCTGTGTGTGTATTCTTTTATTTATTATATTTGTCTACCACTGGCAGTTTGTATTCTTGTCCCTTATTTCTCATTACTGTTTGAGTTGGAGGAGTAGAAGAACAAGGTGAAAGAACAATATGAAATTGTTATAAAACAATTTGACATTGATTATACATATGGATTGAACCTTAGCTGAGTTTTCTTTTGAGGTTTTCCTACTTGAGAAATGTTCAGAGTTTTATGTTAGATATTGTGTATATTTTTTGTTTCATGCTATCGCTTACCAAATTTTTAAACATCACTGTAAAAATCCAGTACATACTTGTGTACATAGTCTCATTATTAAAAGAAGAGGTGAATTTTATATAACTCTTGTGTTTGTGAAAGATCTGGAACATGATTGTATATAGTCTTTTTATTCTGTGGTCTACTGTCCATACCCTGATCCAAGCAAATTATTAGGTGTTCAGGTTAATTTTAAATGCAGCACAATGCTCTAACAAATCAAAATAGGGTGGCAGATGACTGCTCTACTATAGAAAATATCTAAAATAACTTAGAATCCATATAGTCATCTTTGTGCTGGCCTTCAACATTATATCAGAGAGACACAAGTGTGGAGATTCTGGAGACAAGTACAATGAGAAATAATTTTCTTCATGAAGATAAAATTAAATAAGGAACAAGAACAGAAATATAAAAAGTGTTCTCAAATAATTTTGATGGAGAAAAGCCTGCATGTTAATCATCAGTTTTTCTTAGACAATTCCAGATTTTTTTGTTATTTTATCTCTTAAATTCTATTTTTCTAATATTAAAATTATTAAGACCCCAAAAGAGATAATTATGAGTAAATAGGAAATTTCAGTTTTCATTTAGAAAATATAGAAATGGAACACTATGACAATAATTGTATTTTTTCCTACTTCCAATTTGAAATAATTCAAGGCTAATGCCTCATAAATTCCTTCATTTCTCACAGATTTGTATAGACACCATATAGAGAACTCCTCTGAGGCACTCTTAGGCCAGCATGCAGGCAAAAACTACCATGCCAAAAAGCTGACACAGTGCTTTTTCAGGCTGTCGTCTAAAATCTGGAGCATGACCTTCAAGTTTTCCCCATTTTACTGCTATGCTATGCAGCCCCAAACAGGTTCTTATGTTGTCCACATCACTGTACTGTCTGAAAGTCCCAGAGCAGTCCATTAAGCAACATGACTGACATTGTCACATGTGGTTTGTTCTTCCACTCTCTCCCCTAGGGAAGAAACAGGGAGTGCTGTTTTGTTTTGGTGTGTCATTTTCACACATCCATCATCATGTAATACTCCTCCTTCTATTAGCCAATGCAGTAGCTTGTGTCCTGGGAGAAACAAAACTTCCCATGAAACTGGTACAACTCCTAAAAGGATCCTGTAAAACGGAGCATCTTCATTATTCCCTCACTTTCCAGTCGTGCTTGCCTCAGCAGCACCCCTCTGTCAGCAGGCAGTAATACTGAAATCAAGCCAGAAATTGGCACATTCAAACAACCTGGCTGTGCAGTGCTGAAAGCCACCAGGTGATCCAAATTTGCTTATAGGAATTCAACATGGAAGTGACCATGCAAGGTGTTCACCAGTTGCTCTGTGCCTTGATTGTCAACGAATTTTCTAAATAATGAAAAGAGCAACCCTTTTACCCCCCACAGCTGCAGTGGTGGCATCAGCATTATGGCATCTGCTTCATGTCAGACACTTCAGTGCTGCATCTCATTTGGGGTTAAAGCATTACAACCATTATTCATCCAGGTCATAGGTATGTGTGCCTTTTTCAGTACAAACAGATGCTGAAATGGCCTGTGAAGTAACCATTGACCCTCAGGGGAGAAGAGAGAGGAAGAGGACTTACTGGGTTGTTTGTGTTTCTTCATGATATGTTATATATTCCACTGACTTTGTTTCCCTAGAAAAGAACATAATGAAATTCCTGACTGAATTTTCCACACTGCAATGACAGTATATCTAGGTTTCTAAATTTTCCTTAAGTTTCATGGACACAAACTAGACAAGAAAGATGAAAATGTTCCCTCCTCATTAGAACACTGATACGAATTAAGCACTGATTTACTTAACATTCCCCCAACATTAATGGCACTGCATGGATTAGGGGGGTTATGATAATTTATTAAGACTATACAGCAGCTGTTTTACTTTCTCCACCAACATCTCATTTGGATGCATTAGGCAAACACAGAGTGAAGGTTATGGTCTTCTCTGTGTTTGCAAGTAGGAAGTAAGACTGGAAGCAGAGGGGCAGAGGTAAAGAGATCTCCTAAGGACAACAAGAAGGACAGTGAAAAGTTGAAACTAGAGTCCACATTTTCTCTTGAGCAGGTTAATGAACTGTGTCAGAAGGGTCAGACCTGGACCTTGGAGAGGAGGCAGGAAACAAGAACAGAAGGGTGGAAAACAAAACATCATGCATGGTATTTTCAAATTCAAATGAGAATATGTAACTCTGTGTCTGGTTTCTTTCAAAGGTGATACAGGTAAATAGGATAGTTTGAACAAGGCAAAATGTCCATACTGACACACTCAAACTGTACAAACCTGCTTTCACTTCAGGTTTAATAATTTCAGAATCACTGAAATGATAGATTGCTGGAAGGTTCTTAAAATTTCTTGCCTTTGATTTATCCAGGGCACAATTTCTAAAAAAACTGGACATGGAATCCTTAATTTTAATAGAAAAAAAAAAAATAATAATGCTAACTTTGTTCTGAGAAAGTGACTGTCAATGACAAGTTTTCTGTATTTAAAGATGACAATGTTGCACAGAAATGAAGGAAAAAGAAGTGATTAATACAGTAAATGTCTAGAGGCTATGAAGGGCAAATAGGAGAGGTAAATAGATCTAGCTCTTCTCTAAAAAATCAGGCTACCTTGATATTGGTGGGATGACAGCATTGTCAGAGATGTTTTGACCAAGTATCTGATCTGTCATGTGAGGAGCAAAGAATGCTGGAGTCAGGCTTGGCAGATTATGTATCAGGCTTCCTGTGCTTGTTGCTGCTTGCTCCTGGGACTTAGCCAGGGAAGGTAGGAATGAAAACATCTTTGCTAGTTATGGGCATTTCATAAATGAAGGAACCTTGTTCTGGGTGTGGGTGGGAGAAGACTTGCAGTTATCTTTTGCAAAACAGTGTTCAGATTAGGAAAAGCTCCTATTGATTTCAGCATTCTGTGGTTCATGGCTGAAAAAAATTCTTAGGAAGTTTATCTGGCAGCATTACTAGCTCCTGGATGGAAGTGGGATGGGATGTTATTTCTGCTTGTTAGTGGAAAACAGGCTAAATTTTAAATGCATACTTTCTGCAATGATTAGTTTGCACGCTCCTGTTCCTAGGTTTTGGCAATGAGTTACAGGCAGCAGTCAGTGGTGTCTGGATGGTAGCATAGGCATGTGCTAAGCTTCAGTTTTATAGGATATCTGGAACTGGCAGCTGAGGGATCTGTAAGAAACTTTTTTAGTAGAGAAAAGGCTGAAGAAGGCTGAACTGAGCTTGTCCTGACAGACTTTCTTGAACCCTGCTAAATTTAATGACCACAGATGTATTTGTGGTAAAGGGTAGTGCTCCCTTCTCTGAACCTCCAAGCCCTGTCCTTAGTAACTGACTCTGCTCCTCCACTCTTCTAAACTCAGATTAAAAGAAGAGCATGAAGCATGGCTAGGGGAGAAGAAAGGGCAGAAACCTAATAAAAGATTCCAGTGCAATCTTATGGCCAAAAGGCCTAAGGTGATACTGTGATCTATAAACAAGGGACTATTGAGAGAGAAATCTTGGCCTCTCTGAAGTCAGAGACAAAATTCACAATGACTGCAACAGCACTTATGATTTTTTCTCTCAGCCTTCAGTGAACCAATCCTATCTTCAGGATAGAATAGAGGGGAGATCTGAAATCAGATATTCCTTGTTATGCTGAAATAAAGGCACACTAAATAAAACCTTTGCAGTACTTCTGATGGAAAAAAAAAATCCTGACAACAACAAAACACCACATATATTCAAAATGATATGTTTATTACAGGAAAGTCCCTGAATTTTTTTCCTAAATTTTAGTGTGTTAGGGATGAGAAGATTTTTTTGTGGGGCAGGGCTTCTTGCTTGCATCAAGAAGCAAATTTCTGGTGTCCATTTTATTTGTTTAAGAATTTCTTGCTAAAAGATAGTACTGAATGGACTTTTATTATTGTTACTTTTGTGGGACTAAGTGTAGTTTTTGGGTTCATTAAAGCTGGTTTGGGGGAAAGTAGCTTTCCTAACCCTGGACTACTACTGCTCATAGCATGGAATGCATGAAATGATGTGTTTAGAACTTTTACTGGAGGAGTAGTTGTAGTGTATATTGGAACATTTTACAGCTGCTGAAATAATCACTTTATTTATAACTGTAATAAATTTGCTTGCTAAAATGGGGTTGTTTAGAACTATTTTGCTGACAGAAATGAGGACAATATGAATATATGCTAGCAATTAAAAAACATGATTCTTTTAAATAACAAACTAGGAAAAAGTTAATATTTAAATTACTTTTCTTTGACAAGCAAGTGTATAGGATTTTTTTTTGTCTGTAAGATGCAAGACATCTGCAAAGTCTGACAGGAAACTAGATATCATTTTTCATATATTTTAATTGGATTCAGTGCTGTTGATTTAAAGTAGTATATTTTTTGTGTCTCATTAAAAGATGAAAGAGACTATGAAAGCGCCTCTTCACCTGAAAATAAATACTTCCTGGACATGCCTTTTTAGGTAGAGCAGCAAAGGGAAATCAACATGATTGAAACGTGTTTTTCAGAGCCAAAAAAATCTTTCCAACAAATTTAGCATGGTATTGCAGTGCGTGAGCCCAATAATGAAAATTTTAGGGGCAGGTAAGATTTACACTTGCAATTGCACAGTTTGTCAATGGACCTCTCCAGTGCAATTGGACCAAGCATTACCTTCTGGTGATGGGCTCTCAGGCATGTTCTCTGTGCTGCACTCCCTTCTGAGTGCTGCCATCACAGGGTCTGGCATATAGGCTGCTTCTGGACTGGGATGTAAGGAGGGAGGGCTAGACTAAAAGGAGGATGCCAAACATGTCCTTCAGCCATTTCTGTAAGTAAAGAAGTCCAAGAAAGGTTGATTGCTTGCTGAGCCAAAGGAGAGCATCTCTGAATCAGATTCAGAGTGGCACAAAGACACATTTTTGCTTTTTTTTTTCTCCCATCTTTCAATTTCAGTGTGAGAAAGGGGGAGCCCAGAAGCACTGAGTTGTGCTTGGGCACTGGAAGGTAACATTTCACTTGCAGACTTCTGACCATGTCTTACAGGCAGACATGCACTCTGCCAATTTTTCTAGTGTCATAGGTACACCCAGCTCTGAAACAAATGTGCTTTAGGTTTTACATGTCATGCTTAATCAAATGATCTCTGCAGGGAAAGGTGCTGAGAGGCACCATTGTGCTACATTATCCAGTTTGAGTTTTGGGGACTATCTTGTGCTCAGACAGTTCAAAACATCAGCAGAGTGAACTCTCCCATCTGCCCACCAAAGAACAGTCCAAGGCCAGGTCTATACAGCCATACTTCACTCAGGGTATGTAAGTATGGGAGGTTGGTGATGGGGACAAACACAAGCCATCTTTCTTGTTTCTCTTCCCCTCAGGGCTGCCCCAGGGCTCAGCACAAACTGGTTTAGGTCTTTCTATATCCAGAGAGGCACATTCGTTCTGGAAAGGTCAAAATCACACCCATCTACCCCATCTTTTTTAACAGCTTGCTGCATGGATCTGATGCAGCAAAAGCTGTACACAGAAACCTCTTTTAGCACTGATGACAGCAAAGTCTGTAAATTTAGCAAAGTTTCCAGCAGTGACATGGAAATAGAGTAGATGATTTAAACAGGATTTTCCATTCTTGCTTCTCACTTGTCCATTTTTTTTTTCTGAAACCTCTGAATAAAATTCTTAATAGCCAGAGGCCTGGTAACTTGGCAGGTCTGACAAAGGCTGGCATGGGGAAGCTTGCATGGGCAGACTGCAGATTTGACATCCAGGTTTTGATCAGATCTGAACAAGAATTTTAATGAATCAGCACAGATATTTACCTCTGTTGGACAGTTATAGTAAACATGCTTGGGGCTGGTTAGTATCAAGATAGGTACCTTCCAGAGGAAAATAAGGAAGAAAGAGAGCGAGAGGGAAAAAAAGGGGCACCACTCCTTCTTTTGAATGTCTGATAAACTAAAGCCCAGACTTCATTTAGGAATACATCTCTGTTAAAATGCCTTCTTCCAGATAAGACACATGTAACTGAGATACAGGATCACTTGTATTAATTAGATTGAAACTTGCTTATTTAATACTGATATAACTCACACAGAAGGTATTAACAATATGCTTTTGCTAGCAAAGAAATTTGTTTTATAATGTAGCTAGTAATGAGAAACAGTATTATTAGTGCTATTGTTAGCAGATGTTTTTTCTATGTCTACCTGTGAAATGTTCTTGAGCTTCTATCATGTGGAAGTTTAGTTAAAATCTGGGGTTAAAATTCTAGGCTGATTCTTTAATCATCTTTTTGTAATATTTTTTTTTTAATTTCTTTTTTCACTTCACATAAGTACTTCTTTTAGAATCTGCTCCTAAGAAGGGTATCTCATTACTAGCAGCAGTAAACTGTTAAGAGGATCAATGATGTTTATCTGCATTTTTTTTTTAAATTCACTTACTTGGATGCTGCTAGCCCAAGGCAATGGAGAAGTCTTATTTTGCTAATCATTCTACAGATGTTAAAAAGATGCCCCACACAATGATTTAACAGCCTTGACATGTCTTACTTCACAACCTCATGGTGTGAAGGTTTGCAGTGGCCCAGTCCACTTGTAAGAGGTGCTTCCTATGCATTCAGCTCTTTGGTGCAGAGCAGACTCCATACTAAGGCAGGAATAAAGCTACTGGGGACACAAACTCAGGGCAGATTTCCTGGCAATGGTCACAGATCTTGTTGGCTGAAATGTTTGCCAAGGACCTGCCCTGAGTGCACAAGGAGACAAAAGTACTGGGTCACTCTGTGCCTCTCAGTTTGTGGCAAAGTACATAGGAGAAAAATCAAGGGAAGACATGGCTAATTTTAACTAATACAGGAGAAAAAAGCAAGGATGACACAAACAATTTTCCAGATATCCAGGATGAGGAGACTTGCTTGTGGTTTGAACATTCAGAGTTAACTGGCAATGTGTGGCTAACACAGTTTGGAATAAAAGGGCAATGTAAAATATACATGATCTGTTGGTTTCTTTGCACAGAAATTTCTTTGATGTTTGCTATAGTGTCTATTTATAAAATTTGTGCTTCCAGGCGGGACAACATGTGATTCTTTTCCCCCCCCTACAGCCATTCAAGTACTTTGTTTCATTATTAGATTTTCTTTAAAATTAGGAGAAATACAAGAAGAAAATCCTAGCCTTTCCAGGCCAGTTACAAAGATCCTTTGTACATGTTTTTACGCTGCAGGTTGATGACACAGCCACGGTTTTTATTTTGAATAAAATGTTAAGGCTTTACAACAAAAGAGACAAGAGACAATACTTTGAGTGTCACAGTCCTTGGACATCAGAAAAGATCTTTTAACCCTATGCATTGGATTGTCCTATATGATGGTATCAATTGCCAATATAAAATGTATTTGATGTATGTCTTTATTGCTGTTGCTCTCAATGGTGTCAGATAAAAAAAGTGATGAGTGGCAGGGGAATTGTTCTGTGTAATCACTAATAAAAAAAAAGGAATTAAATTAAGTTATTTTGAAGGAAGGAATAAATAAAGGAATAAAATTTTAAAGGAAATAAAAAATAAATAATAATAAATAAAGTAATTAAATTAAATAATTTTGAAGGAAGAAGTTTAACAGGAAAGTCAGGAAGAAAGAAAGTTTAGGAAGAACTGAATTTGTAAAATATCTTTGCAAAGAAATTAATAAGAAAAAAAATGAAAAAAAAAAAAAATTAGTATATCAAGATGTTTTTAGAAAGTAGTAACAACAGTGCAAATGACAAAAAAACCCAAACAAATAATTTTAACAACAACATCATCACAAGATACACACTTAAGAATACTTAGAGTTTGAACATATATCTCTTCTGGGGAATTACACACTGGAGTTGCTGCCAATAATGCCCTCTTCTGGCGATGCTATTGCAGCTAAGGCGATGTGTCAGTCATCTCAGGACCCTGCATCTTCAGTGTGCAGGGTGAATTCAGCTGTAGACAGGGAGAGACTTTTATCTGAGTTAAATGTCACAACCCCTTTCTTTCCCCTGTTAGTTCCAAAGACTAGCTGTAGGTAAATTATTTTAATAAGGTAAGAGATACCACAGTACAGTTTTCTTTTCTTCCTTTTTTTTTTCCCTTACCCCAAATAATGCTCTCTATGTCATCTGTATATTTATGATAGCTCAAAGACATGGGTGTGTGGATCTAATTAAAAATGTGAAAGGGTTTAGCAGCCTGCTGCTTCCCTGTGAGTCTCTTGTTGCCAACTCTTGGCAGCTCTGCTGTCACTGAGCCAAATGTTTAGTCTTCAGCTGAACTACTGCCAGTGAGATGCACTGCATTCTGGGACCACAGAGCCTCGAGGTACCGTGTTAAACTATCTCACATAAGGATGTGCAGTGAGCTGGACTTCATATTCAATCACCCAAAAGAAAAGTGAAGGAGAAAGCCTACTTTTGCCTGGTGAGCCTTAACGGTGTATAAGACACAATGACCAAATCCTCCAGGATTTTGCATCAGGGAAAACAAATAGTTTCTTGAGGTGGATCAACCCATGCATTTGTTTAATGTGCCTATGCAGCAATGGCAGTAGTTACATTTAGCAAATTTAGTTTAAATCAATCTACTCTGGATAGGGAATTTAAAAAAGAAATACCAAAACCCTGATTTTTGCAACACCCTGTAGTGTGTCTCTGGCCTTCAGGTAAATTCCTCATGTGAAACAAATATATTCCTACTCAACTCCAGGTATCCTTAGCAAGTATGGGGCAGTTTGGTACAGAAAAAAAAATTGGCATATGTGCATTCCAGTCAGCAGCAGGAAAAGCTATGTTGATAGAAATGTGCTTAGTACAGTTGTATTGCTTAATAAATTCAGGTATAATGTGGAGATAGATGGGGTTATAGGCTAAGCTGGCCTGTAGGCTTTGATCAGTGCTCCAACTCACTTAGGGCTTAAAGTGGACTGGAAGAATTGCCAGGTCTCATGAGTCAATGATGGATTTCCAGCAGATCAGAATTAAATTCTCCTTTTAGCTGTTCTCCCTGCACTCTTTTCTGCAAGGGAATTTACTTCTGCCAACAGCAAAGCAGTGTGTGTGTCTTCATGATATTTCTTTCTCTTTTCTGTTTCTCCACTGTCCCATTTCTATCTTTTGTTATCATACTTTTCTCACTTTCACATCATTTTTATTCCCTTCCCTTCCCTTCCCTTCCCTTCCCTTCCCTTCCCTTCCCTTCCCTTCCCTTCCCTTCCCTTCCCTTCCCTTCCCTTCCCTTCCCTTCCCTTCCCTTCCCTTCCCTTCCCTTCCCTTCCCTTCCCTTCCCTTCCCTTCCCTTCCCTTCCCTTCCCTTCCCTTCCCTTCCCTTCCCTTCCCTTCCCTTCCCTTCCCTTCCCTTCCCTTCCCTTCCCTTCCCTTCCCTTCCCTTCCCTTCCCTTCCCTTCCCTTCCCTTCCCTTCCCTTCCCTTCCCTTCCCTTCCCATTTTCACTCCTTCCCTAAGATTTTTTCTTCATCTGCTTGGACTTCACATCACCCTTTTTTCCCTTAACTTTTACTACCCTCCTCTACATCTTCCTTTCACTATCATAATGTTCTACCTGAGAGAATGAATGAGCCACCACTGATGTTAGTTCAGGGACTTAGCAGACACTTCATTCCTGAAAATATTTTCTTTGTATGTTTTTGAAACCAGCACAATGGCAAAAGAACAACAAGGTGCTGCTGATTGCACTGTTCCTCCAACTCTTGATGCTGGGTATTTAAGAATAAAACTACAGTAAAAGAAATATTGGCTTAATGTCAAAAACTTGTCTGTGTTCATTCATAATGCTAAGTATAGATTAGATACACAGCACTAAAGGGGCAGAGAGAGAAGAAAAAAAACAAACATTTACACTAATTATCACACATTTTTTTTGTAAAAAGGCATTTAAAGAAATAGAAGTGGGCACAAGTGTGCAACACACCTGAACTCTACCTCTTTGATCTTTCCTCTTGGGTCCTTTTTGTTGCAGTGGGCCAGCTCTGGGAAGGAGGCAGGACTCAGAAGCCGCTTGGCATCCAGCCCAGGCTTTGTGGGCCACTGGAGAGATGGATAGCTAGGTGCAGAAGTGCCCTGAGGCAGGTGTTAAAATGTTGTTCTTAGTTCCTTGGTGGTAATCATTGCAAAACAATCCTGTCTGCTCTATTCGTATCAACAAGCTGCTTTCCATGGCTCGTTGCTAAGAGACAGGACTGTTGCTTACAAGTTGCTTAGTGCCTTAGACTTTCATAATTTATAATTTATTATCTTAGCATAAAAATTTGTTGGATTTTTTTATTTTATTTTTCCACCAACCCAGTAATTGTTACATAAAACAAAGGTCATGTATCTACCAGAGTAGCAGTTTCTCTTACAATATACTTTGTATGGTTTTGGTTCTGTGAAAAGAAAATGCTATTATAAACTGAAGATGAATATAATTTTTGTCCATTAACTTCTTGCATTATAAGACTGGTTAGGTCAATGGATTCCTTCAAGATTTCTTTTCTATTGAAAACATGTTTCTGTCCAACCAAGAAGGACATGAATTGAAATTATTTCAATTATCACACGAAAGACGTTGGCTTTTCTTGCTCTACACTTCACTAATAGTTCAAGTCAACAATTCTACTTTCACAAAGTTAGTTGTAGAGGTGTTTAACCAATTCCAGAAATTACTTTTGCGCATTTCTATAATTTTGTGAATATACAAACCTTACCTTGCTAAAGTGTTTTTTACAAAACACGAGTTATATCAGCTCAGTGTGGAGTAATGCCAAAGAGGAAATGAGAATAATTTGCAGACTTGTTAGTTGCAAAATAATTCTGTCATGGTTCACCAGTTTAAGGAAAAAAAAAAAAAAAAAACCAACAAAAAAAAAAAAAAAAACCAACAAACAAACAAACAAACAAAAAAAAAAACCTAAAAGAACTTTTACTCCCTGGTGGAAATTAAGGGTACTGACCTGGGGTTAGATTTTTACTTTACTGTTTAACAGGAAAGATGTACATACAGCTGATGCTGTGGCATTAAATTGAAACATATCCAAGAGCTCCACAAGTACAAAACATTGCTACAGTTAATGCTTTAGAAAAAATGAAGGCAAAGTTACTTTTGCCCCATCATTTCTGTGAATAGTTTATGCCAGTTAGAACCAAGAACTTCATCAAAGAGAGCTGTAGAAATGGTTCTGGAAATGGCTTGGTGCAGATAGTATTCCCACTACAAAGCTTTTGAGGGAGTGCCTACCCAACAAAATAAAGGTGTGTTTCCCAGCATACCTGACCTTTTTCCATCCAGCAACAACACTGAAGTTAGGCTTGCAAGCACAGGACAATACAGCCAGGGCCAAGGCATGTATCATCACACCTCGCTGTCCCAGCTAACTAATGTAAACAAAATTATGTGAATATGGTGACACCTACATTTTGTGTTGGAAGAGTATTCTTGAGTACTTCAGCAGCTTAATTCCTGTTTAGCTATGCAAGCCAAGTGTATTTTAGTCAGTCTAAATGCATTCTGGAGCTGGTCCTCTAACAAGTGAAAGTTATTCATCGGATAGCAACGCTGATCAATGCCTGAGATCACTCAAAAGCCTATCCAATCTACGACCAGAAATTTTCCATGACTTCTAGTAGTCCATAAGAAATTTAGTTCTTCTCAATAGTGTGATGAAAGATACTGCCTTCAATTCAGGAAGAAAATGAAGATACAGCTTAAATAAATGGGATGCTATAAACTTGTGTGTTCCTGAAATCCTATGAAATCCTTCTTACTAATTCTAATGTAAATATCTCCCCCTCATATAGTTACTTACATAAAATGGGATCCAAAACAACATAAAAGAAGTCATAGTGAGTTGCTTTTCTGTTGCTTGTAGAGTTTGAGTGACATGAGGAATCTGGGTGAGGAGAACATCCTCCTCTTATTTTCCCTGTTTGTGAGTATCTTTGGCAATAATACCTCATTTCCCATGAAAAAGGGGGTGTTTATATGCGTGCAAGTGTAATGGTATGATCCATACCTCCTTTATATAAGTTCATGTTACTTAATTATTACTGCTGCAACCATTCACTCAAACATCAGAAGAGATGAATAGGGAGGAGGAATATAATTTCTGCATTAACCTTCCAAGAAGGGAACTCCTGTTGACTCTATACATGCATCACAATTCTCCACAGAACCAGCTGGGGCGTATTTAGTGAAAGGAAAAGGTGGACTCACATACTAAGGAACTGATCTGTTACAGGAAATTCTGACTAAAATTGTCCTTCAAAACCAATATATATTTATCCTGCTTTATTGAGGGGGTTGGTGCAGGAGGATGTACTCAAATGGCGATAACTGCTCACTGTTTCTTAGATAACATGAACTGGAAAATGCATCAACAGTAATATGTCTACAGACGGTGACTTGACCTTCTGAAAGAGTCCTTAAAATCTGTGAAGGAGGATTTTTGGATTTTAAACTCTTATGGTTGTTGGGAATAGAAACAGATTTATAGTTGGCTGCTATGTTAAGGTTCTTGGGTGAGCAATAGGCACCAAATGTTTGGAAATCATTGTGCAAGCACAAAAGAAAGAAGCTGCAGAACATGTTGTTAAGTGACAAATCCACAATTTTAGTCTTTAGGTTAAGTTTGGTGAGAGAAAGAATCAGAGATTTGATCTTATGACCAATTCTACTGGAATCCACATGTGGAAAATATCCAAATGTTCTTGAGAGGCAGTCTTCAGTTGTTCTCTCAGGTATGTCAAGTTCATAGTCTAATCTGGAGGTGGGGCTCTGTCATGTGTGGGGCTCTGTCAGAAATCTAATGAATTATTATGTCATAAAAAATCAATGCATGTTCAACAGCCTAGATCCTGGGGTTCAAAAAGGAAGGGCTGATGGATCATTATCTAGGCACAGTAACAGGTTCATTTGTATTTTATCAGGACAGCAATAACTGGTTAAATAAGTCATGTGAACTTGTTAGATAAAATAAACATTAAAAATGAAAATACCCTGAACTTTCTATAGGTCAGTTAGAAGATATTAATGCTTTTTTAATGGGGGGATTGAGGGGGGGTAGAGGAAGGGGAGGAAGGTTCTGTTGCATTTGTTTGGGGGGTTTTCCCCCCCAGTCTAAGTTAAATCTTTCTCTGTTTGGACAAAAAACTCAGTATAATCTGGGGAGGGGCTATAGCACAAACATGCTGCTGTGTCAAGAAATTCCTCCTAGCAGATTACAACTTTTGGGTGAACAGAGGAAATGTTTTTCTCCTGGTTTTGTATGATCTGCTTTCACAAGCAGACAGTATTTTTTATCTCAAGTAAATAAAAACTTTCAAATTATTTCAAATGAGTGATTTCAAATGAGTTTAAAAATAAAAGCATTTGACTGAAGGTTTGCTTTAGTGGATTAACAAAACAAAACTGAAAAGACAAAGCTCATCAGAAATCAGTTACTTAATTACCTGATTAATTTGTCTTAGGTTTATTGCAGCTCTCCTGAGAAGATACATGGTCCTGGGCCACCCAGCAGCAGCTCAACATCTTGAATGCTCAGGCCCCTCATCAGGGAAAAGCCTGAAGAATAAGAGGGAGGGCTCTTCACTGCTCCCCTCTCAGGCAAAATGCCCACTGAATTCAATAGGATTTTTGCATGAGTAAGTCAAGCAGGATTTGGCTCTGGAAGGACATAACAAGATTGAGCAGACTTGGTTCCCAGTAATGGCATCCCATTGTGCTGTGGTGTGGTAGAACATGCAGTGCTGGAGTGCATTCTGTCAGTGCCTCTGTCTTCCAGAGGATATTGTAATATCTCATTATTGTGAACTAGAAAAAAGGGATCTGGTAGAATTAGAACTGGAGATTATTGTAGGGTTTTCAGATGTACAAAAAAAAAAAAAAAAAAAAGCCAAGAAATGTAGTATTATGAACACAGGGTATTAATAGCTTACTTTTGCTCTGTGAAATGTTTTTAATTCCAAGTATATTGAGGCAGATGACATGTTTGTCAATGATGCCTAGTGATGCCTAGTGGCTAACTTATGGATACATTACCAAAAGTCTGTCTAAAAAGCCTAGCTTGTGAGTTGCTGATTGTCTCCTGGGAGTATCTAAATGATTTACCTCTCCCTGATCTTGTTGGCTCCACAGAGCTGGCGTGTTGTGTTGGATTTGTGAAGTGAGGCATCTGAAGCAGGCCTTGCAAAACATCCTGAGAACCTGGCTTTGGCATCAGGGTGAAGTCTGGTGAGTCTGGTATTTTCCCTGGCTCAGGTCTGTGCATTCCTGTTGGTGGACACCGGACACTTGATCATAGCATGGAACAGTCACTCTGTTGTAGGGTGATCCAAGCTCAGGTCAGCCATAGATTCCACATGTCTTGCAATGTGCAACCTCCAAGCCATTTCTGGAAGGGTACCAGAGCTGAGATAGGGGACATGAACCACGGGTTTTGCATGTTATGTGAGCATGCCCTGCCCATCCATGGAGTGGGCTGTCATGTGCTTTGGGCATATGCCAGGGAGTTGCTCAGGCCATGCTCACTCCTGTGTGACTCAAACTTACTCCTACTCAAAGGCTTTTGTCCATGGGACAGAAGGTGACTGAGAACACAGACTGGAATTTAAGTGAATAATATTTGCTTAGAATTTGTTTTAGACATGTCCAGTTTGCACCTACAAATACACCAGTGTTACTAGATGTACAAATTCCAGACCAAATCTTTCACAAATCCTGGGTATTATGGTGTTTGCTCTAGACTTTTAAGAGATACTTACTGAAGAATGTGTCTGATTTTGCTAGGTCACCTTTGTACAAATGGGAACAAGTGCCAAATTAAGGGGTATTTCTGGAAGGTATCAGGTGTGTCCATGACCTCACCTCAACTGTGGCCATCCTCACTTGATGTTCCCATTATTTGAAGAAAGTCCAAACAAGCACAAGAGTTGCACAAGCCCTCAGGAAGCTGGAACTTGCCTGTAAGAAATATCTCTGAATGCTGTAGTCAGAGAAATGTAGGTTTCAGTCAGAGAAATCCATAGGGTTTTTATGTCACTCTGATACAAATAAAAATCAATGGTTGTCCTGTCTGGGGTGTTTGTCCATTGATACAGTGCCTGCCATTTTCTGCTTGAAAAGAATTCCATGTCTAGGTCCTTTGACATACACAAATAATTTTTTTTTTTAAAGCATTCTTAAAGATGATTTATACAGAGTTTATATGGGATGTGTTCATATGGGATGTGTGCATGTGTGTGTACACACACACAAGTAAAATATTGGTAAGGTGAAATGTGGAAAGTATCAAGTACACAGCGGAAACCTCAAGGGTCAGTATGACTTAGTGATATTATCTAAAAAAATGCAACTATTTCTGCATTTACAGAGTCTCTGAGGCTGTCATTGGTACCTGGAAGGCATAGCATGAACTTTTATTTAATACAGACCTGCCTCTTATGTGCATTATTAATTGATATTTATAAAGATGTGCATTAAGAGTTATCTGGGTATAGGCAATACTATAAAGCTATAAATATATTTAGCTAGATTTTATAGTTCCTTAAGATCAGTCACCAGAGAGAGAGAATGATATATATTTGATATGAATAACATCTGTATTTGTGTCTAAATAGAGGAGGAAATGCATCTGTCTTTAGTAGATGTCTCTTTTTAATGTTTCAGCCTGCAAGAAATGCACATTAATAGCAGCTTCTTCCCTGAGGAAGGTTTTGAACTGGAGTACTTGAGAAGAAACTTACAACAGAGCAGCCTAAAGTGCCACCCAGTCCCTTTTAATTAGCACATATAAGTCCCCCAACATCCAAGATATGATTGAGACTTTCTGCCATTTCATTTTAATATCAGTGTTATATGCTAACGTTTGTCAGACTAAGCTAAAAAACCACTTCTTTTTATGTTGTTTCCCACATGCAGAGCAGACCTCTTACATTTTTGTTGGCTGCTAACGTACTAAGCGTTTTTTGGCAGCATGCGGTTCTGGATTGAAGCCATGCATGCAAGTCTTCCACAGTAAGTATGGCCCAAAGGATTAGAGATCAATGGATTTAGTTATCTGGTGAAGTTCCCCTGCCTCTCTGGTGCTATTAAAAGGTTTTGCTATTGTAACGAGCACCAGAACTTTTCATTTTAAACTTGCCCAACTGAGGCTTCCACTTAGGCTGCAAAGTGTAAGAAAGTTACTGGACTTCTGCAAGCAGATTTACTGTCATGCCACTGAAATGAAAGTCCAAGAAAAACCCTTAAAAATATTTCATATATTGGAAGATAAAATTGTTCATAAAGGAGGAAAAAAAACAACACTGCAGTGTGCTTTCTCAATGTAATCAAAAGATGCTGTCTTAGAGAAAGTTGCCTTCTAATTAGCTCATAATCAAATCTTGAGAAATGGGGTAGAGACTTTTAGAAAAAGTCTGATGCCTGAAGCGCTGCCAACCTGAGTAAAAGGAATCCTCAGTCCCAAGAGCTCAGGGGCCTCCAAACCACAGACCTGGCTCACAGCTGGGCAGCTGCTGGGTGTTGGCTGCGGACTAGTGGACACTGCTTATTGCTCCCCACTCTGACACTGACTCTGAAGCCTTTGTGTGCTGTCCAAAGCTACTGATTTGGTCCCCCAAATACCTACTTCCTCCCCCTTCCCTCCACAAGGAAACGTGAACAGCTGCCACAGAGATTTTCTCTGCTGTGCATGTGTGGAGATTCCTCCTGTGTTTGGCGTCCCTGCACAAGAGAAATGTATCATAAAGCCCTTCAGGATTTGGCCTATGCCATGTGGGAATATCTTGACTTTCAAGTTTGAGAGACTAAGTAGTTTTTCATTTTCTTATTTTTAAACATGGGACTTCCCAAACAGAGAAAAATTCATAACCCAGCTGATATAGCATTGCTCTTTTTAAGCTGAACAGAATAAGTCATTCCAGGCATTTGCCTTCATAATGGACATAGTAGGTAAAAATGTAGCTCAAGTTTGAGTCCGCCCTGTGTGTGCAGGGAGTGGAAGGTGAGCAGGGACTGTTCTGCACTTCCCCACTATCTTTGCCCAGGCTTCAGTAGAGATTCAGGCTCTGGTCCTGTAGTTACTAAACTTTATAGGGCTCTATGAGAACCTTTATAATCACTACAAGAAGGAAAAGTAGAGGAAGAAAATTATGGAAGAACAAATTTAACCTTCCCACCTTTTTATTAGCAAGTTGCAAATAATGACACATACCACACTGTCATGAGCAGATGGTAAAAGCTGACAAAAACCCAGAGGGAGTTAACAGGACAGGTAAACACAGCATTAATTTTCTGTGTTCAGAGCTGTATCTTACATTACACTTTATATTTATGAAATGCTTTTCAACTGAAGTGACCCACACACATTGGATCAACCCCAAATCATACCAAGGTGGCTCTCCTACCACATAGTTAAAGCAAGAATCACCAACAGCAAAGACTCCACAGATGTTAATTCAAAGACTTACTGGGGTGACAACCACCCTAGCTCAAACACTAGCATCTTTGGCACTTCAAAGTAGAGCATAAACCTGCCAAACAAAGGACAGGACAACATATAGTGGAAGTGGGCACTGTCCTGAAAAGGTAATCTGGTTTTGATAAAAAAGCTAGCTGCTGATTTCAGGATTTTGCTGTCCATGAAAAATTCCCTCAATTGCTAACTGTCCTGAACAGTTCAAACTAGTAAGTGTGCCCAGAAACAGACTTTCAGGCTACCAGGCTCCCTAGGGAAGCCACATAGTTCTATATTGCAGGGAACAAAATGTAAATGTACTCTTCTTAAGGGCAGCCAGATAAAATAAGAGCTAATCCAAACACCAAACCAAATCCAAAACCTTTGAGAGAGTGGAGATAAACACTCTCTAAGTTGTCCATGTAAAGTATCATTCAGGCATAAAAAGCTCATCTAACTTTGCTGCTGTTCTAAAGTCCTAAAAAAGTCCTTTCCTGCAAGTATCTGCCATCCTGAGGTGATACAGACACTTTGGAGCCTCCTTTCACACCAGCAGAATTTTCTGAGCCTTACCCAACGTGAATATTTAAAACTTCCCCAGTTTTAGAGGCTCATCTTTCAATGTTTTTTTATGTGCTTCTAGTTCTGCCCATTTATCAATAACCCCCAATCCCCACCCAAATGTTTAATATTCATTTCCATTTTCTGAAGCTCTGAAAATTGTTACACAAGTAACTCTCTTTCTCATAGCTGGAATGCACTAAAAGTTTTCCTTGTAGTGTCTGCTACTGAAGATGGTTTGAAGCTGGGAGGCAAATGGGGATCAGAACTTTCTCAGCTTTGTAGCTGGTATGGGTTTGAGGTTTGCCCCAGTGCAGTAGATGTAGGAGCCAGATAAATACATCAGATCTGAATGCCGTCTGCTTTGGGGGAGCAGCTGTGTCCTGAAGTCTCTCTTCCCAGCCATGACCCTTTCCCATTTGTGATTCCATTCCTCAGGCAGCACCCAGCCCATCACACTGCTCTCATTGTCAGCATCTGCAGGTGTCTCCAGGTAGAACTTGTATTGATTTTTTTTTTTTTTTTGTGTTCTCTTCTACTTCATTTCTATTTTCAAAACAATAATAGTCTTTGTTTTGTAATCTTTCCAACAATCTTGTTGAATGATTAGCTTTAGCCTTCCTTTATTAATCTCACATACGCCTATGTTTACATTTTTGTGGGTTTTCTATATGTTTGCCCATTTCTTCTTGCTTTTATTTGCTTTTAGCGATCTCAGAGTCCTAAACCATGCAAACAGACTTAAGAGGTGTGCAACACTGTCAGGAGCTGCAGAGGAAAAGGAAACACAGCCAATCCAAGCCTCTCTGCCACTTGCATCAGTGCAAGAGTGGCTAGAGAAAGAAGTGTAAATTTAAGGCCATGATGTACTTGGTGGCTAAAAGTAAGGTTATTACATCATGTGTACCATCATAAAAGATTCTGCCCATTTCCTCAGAAAAGTGGGAAAACATTTTTAAAAAAATAAAATATAGTGTTCTGTAGGAGCCAACAATTTAATAAAAAAATGTTGTCTGATCCTTTACTAAATTACATTAATAATTTTCAGTTTTCTTTGTTTCTTTCTTACCAGTGGGGGAATTGTGCTTAATTTAAAATATTTCTCAACAGCTTACAAAGAAAACAAGTCTAGAAGCAAATGTCCAAAGTTGTTTTCTTCTATTAAATGACTCATACTGATATTGTTCTCAGTCTGTGTTTATATGTTAATATAATCATACATATGTCCTTCCCCTGATTTCCTAGCATGCATTCTTTCACTACTCTTCTTGCAGCACTCCCCAAAGGTTTGCCTGTATCAGTCCACAGTGACTGATTTACACACCAGAAAGTCTCTGAAAGCATAAAGATGCATCATGCATAGTACTGCCTCAGTTTAAAGCAGGGACCGGCACAAATTAATTCCCATGATATTTATGGGAACTTAAACATAGAAGGGCAGAGAATTAAAAACAGGGATGCTCCCTAGCAGGCAGGGAGACTCCTGGCTAAAATGCTGCCTTGGATGAAATCTCACCAGGAAAGTGTTTGGAGCCTAACCCCAGACTTTACACGCCAAGCTCTTCAGTCTGGTGCTATTCTAGATGTACCAGTTCAATCTGTAGCAGTGCGTGACTCAGCCAGACCTCACACAGCTGAGCTTGGAAGCCTCAGCCTATGAATTCCTGGGTTAGACTTCACTTTCTCTGCCTGTTTTCTATTAGCTCTGTGGGTTTTCAGGCTTTTATGGCAATCCGCTGACTGAAAATTACTGCTGCCCAAGACAGCCTGACTGCCAACAAGGTTGCAAACACAGAAGATCTTTTTCAGTAATTCTTTGGGCCATGAAAGGTTGGTTATTTCCAAACTTTTCATTAAATGTACATTTCTGTAAGCTTAAACGTTAATTTCCATACGCTCTTCTCTCTCTTTTTCTCTCTCCCTCTCACTCTTCTTTTTAAGCTGACATCAAGAATTCAGGCACAGAAAGAGAGAAAGAGAGAGAGAGAGAGGGAGTAAAATTATATTTTTCATGTAACTCTACTGAAGTCAAAGAATTTACACTAAGGAAAATCTGGGGCTGCTCTGTTTATTTTCTTACTCTTGGTTTGCTTAATTTCATGCCACTTAAAATTACATTTAATTGCAGCAGTTCTCTATTTCATTTTCAGTTTTGCTCTTTTCCCAGCATGTTCCCCAGGACATTGGAAGAAGAGAAAAGCTGAATCAGTTTGGAAAAACATAAATATTTCTGAACGTGTAGACACTTCTCACTTCTCAAGTGTGGGAGGAATATTTCACTGCCCCCCTACCCATCACTCAAATGTCCCTATTGGGTTATTGAAATAAATTATCCTTAAGGATAATTATCTGAGAAGAATTCTTTTCCTGTCTCAAAAAACACATCTACTACCATATAAGCTTTTTTACCTATGTAGCTTACACGCAGGCTGATTTCTATAGATAAACTATATGATGACTAAATCCTCTGAGGCACTCACTCTTCAGTACTCAATAGATCTGAAGTTGTTTTACTGGCAAATAAAAGTGTTCTCTCAAAACTCTCACTCTGGTCTAGTTGCATTTTTGAAACAACAGCTTGTACCAATGAGACATTTTTGCTCTGGAAGATGAGGCCCTGACATGTGGCCAGCTCCACCAGGGCTGGGGGAAACACAGACCGAGGATTTACTAAAAAGCCTCTTGTTGAGGCTCCTTGGCACTCATCAGCACAACCTCTTGGACCACATTCACTCTTACTTTCATTTCCAAATTCAGTAAGTACTTACACAGTGGAGCTTAATTCTCTTGAAATTCATGGCCAGTGAATTTCAAAGTCACTTGTAGGCATTCACATGCATGAGTAGTCACAAAGGAGATTGCTCATGGACCAAAGAGTGAAACCATGCCACCTGACTTAGGGAAGCACTCATAACTCAGTTACACATCTTGAATACTGTATATGGAATATTTGGAGACAGCTGTTCATGATTAACCCAGAAAGGTTTTAAAATATTTGCATTCTTCCTTGTGGCCCTCATTCAGCAAGGTACTCAGGCATATGTATAACGATGCAAATATATAGCAGAACATGGTAGGAAAGCACAGTGTGAGGAATAACTGAGATTCTTTACTCCTTCTGTCAATGGAGATCACCTCTCAATTGATAGATGGAAAGAAATTTGGGTGTAAAAAAACCATACAGGTAGGGAGAGGACTGTGGTCTGGAAGTGGAGTGTTGTGATCCGTTCACATAACAGTGCTGGTCCTAAGAAATGTGGAAAAAATCACACAAGAGAATAGAAAGCACATGGGATAATTTTTGAAAAGACTCCCAGTTTAATATATTGTTAATGTCAGAACCCTTTGTTGCAAGTAAGTTTTGCTTCTGGATTTTTCATGAACAGGGAAAAAATGATACATTCATTGGATGTTTTATGCATTTCAAATTATTTGCTCAGCTCACAACAGAATGAATTGATACACTGCAGAAATCCATATTACATCTATTTCACCTTCTTTTAGCTTTGAGGCTACATGGCAGAACAGCTTTGCTTAATGCTATATTGATGTGTCCTATGGGAGAATAACTATTTTTTTGTACTTTTTCCGCATCTGTATATTCATTAACGACACACAAACACGCAGAAGCACTGAAATATGAGGAGAGCCCCAAAAGCCAAGGAAGCTGATTTGGAACATATTTCTGAATTTGTTTGCAAACAAATTGCGACAGTGAACAACTCTCAAAAAATAATACTGCTGGGTGAGACTGCAAAGTTTTGGGGAAGTTCTTTGAACACATGTAAACATGAAATGTGTAGGCAAATGTTTAACTTGCCTTTTTTACTTCTACAAATTATATTATGAAATCAGACATCTCTGACTTCTTAGGAATGTCAAATCAATGTATTCCTTCAAAACAGATAATTGCAGGGAACTGCTCTGCTTCTCTGCTTCTATAGTTTTGATTGTTCCACTTTCAGACTGATAATGATCAGACGCTTCAGTTGTTTTAGCAGTTCATTTACATAATACAGGTAGTTTGGGAAACATCACCTGCAGCCCCAAATGTAGTGCGTTAGACACTGCAGACTGAACAAAAAAGAAACAAACACATTGAGTTTATGCAACTGGAGGACAGAAACAAGTCTTGTGCTTTCATTCACTGCCCTTTGATCACAGGGACCTACATTTTAATCCATCCCAAGCAGAATCATGGAAAATGTATTTGATCTGATGGCTGTATCAGCACTACTTTAATACTCTTCTTTCTCAGATTCAGGATTGAAGCATCTAGATTTAAAATGGCCTTCTGCTGCCAAAAGAGATTGAATTTGACAGATGAGGATTTATGAGTGCTGCTCACATGTGGCAGAGGTCACCTCATATGGTCACTCCTATATTGTTCCTACGAGAGAAGGCACTGTAGTGGTTTGGAAGCAGTAATATGAAAGATATAGTGCGTGTCTTGTTACCACACACATAATTAGGATCTTAATGAGAAGCTTTCTATTAACATTGTATAAAGGCTAGTGACCTAGAGTGATACAAAGTCAATGGACCCATTACATTTCGTGGCATACTGTACAAAGTCCCACTGAGAGACACAGAATATTGAAGGACCATCCATACGATGCCCTCAGGGTCTATTCTCTCTTTGATGCATATGTATAACTCTCATTAATGTTAATAGAAGTTATTTCTGAATAGTTAGGGGAGAACAGACCCTCTGTTTAATATGAAAGTGTAGTAGGAAGAGATTCCACAGGAGCTTTGGAATCCCAAACAATGTCAATGCAGTTATGACAAATCAATAGGTGAACAGCAAGTGAAATCAACTGAACATAGTGCACAATCCATATTGACCAAAATACGTTGGACAGAAAATGCTACCTTCTTCCAAACCTCCTCCAAAAACATCTATGGTATATTTTACAGTGGAGGCCATCTAAGCCAAAACTGTCATATTCTTTATTCATCCCTTCCTCTTATGTAATATGCTTAGGAAATTATCCTCATTATACAGACAAGAAACCACCTCATCTAACTTTCATAGTCTAAAGATCAGTTTAATCTACTTTTCTAGACTCTTTTTATGATTCATAGGGACCATAAGCCACCTAAAGAAGGTAATAGATTTGAGTTGTGTTGAGACAAGATGATTCAGCCTCTAGGGGTACAAATTTCACCCTGCTGGCTGCACAGGAAGTATACACTCAGCTGACTTATATTACATGAGGTGTCTACAATCACTTTGTGGTCCTAAAATACTTATGTAGCTGCATGAGGTCCTCAACCTTGGTTTTCAAGGGTCAGTCTAACTGCTCTAGCCACCTTAGTGCTTTCCTTTCTTGACAATGACTCTAGGTCCCTGGAAGCCTTCATATCTTTGAAAATGTAGTGTTTTCATGAAAATAACCTGCTTAGCAGGTTTTTTCTTTGAGAGCAGCATATTCTCTGTGTAACAGTAAAACATCGCTGCAGAGGCACCGCTTGGCACATGTACAATTATCATCATTCTCTATATGGATACCATGACACAATGGTTTGGATTCTTTTAATTAAAGATTATAAAAATTCTCAACATCTACCTAAAGCCTCTTTCTGAAACCACTGGGCAGATCCTTCTATGACTGCCAAGGACCAGGGAAGTTGGGGCAAGGCAAATGGGACAGTGTGGGATAGGCAGTCCCACCACATGCAAGCAAGAAGAAGAGAGCAGATCCAGTGATGGTTACTGGTACAACCAATGTCCAGTGATCATCCTTGAGTCCATAGAGGCGGGGCAGGTCCAAAGTCAAGCCAGAAAGCCAAGTCAGTGTAGGTCAGGAGGAGGCCAAAAGTGATGGCATGAACTTAAAGGCAGCTCTTAATCAAGGAGGAACAGGCCTCCACTACAACTGCAGGTCAGACATCTGTGTTGCAGTGAGGGTGGCTGCAACAAATCTTTGGGTCCCCTGACTTTGGGGTGGATGTGGCACAAAATAGAAAAAAAAGAGTGGGAACAATGGAGTGGCGGAAAAGGAAATTACTTTTAATGAGAAATAACAATAGGGACAATGCCCCAAACGCAGTACATGGACAAGATCCAAAGACCAGAAACAATGGAGAGGTAACAATATATAGTCTTGGGGGTGGAACATTCTAGAAACAATACCATATATGAAACACAAGTAACCAATAGGGGAGTAGGATTTGGACTAATTAACATAGCTACTCCAAAGGCTCTTTGGAGGAGATCTCAGGCTTGCCCTGACTTAGATGAATGTTTCCCAGGACTTGATGCTAAGGCTTGGTTTGTTAGAGGCGAAGTCTGGCTGACCCTGTGTCCCAGTCAGGCTGATTCCCACCACCTGCACCATATCTAGGTTGGTCTTGGGTCCAGGGAGCCAAACTCCAGGCAAGAGTGGGGTGATGAATTCAGGTTCTTAGCAGCATTGCTTCACAGTGGAAACGTGAAACTTAAATTTCTAAAATGCTTATGCTGTTACATTTTACTGTGTATGTGCAATAAAAGCAATCAAAGTTGCTCTGAATTTTGAAAGAAAATATGGACGATATGTCCAACCAAGAGACTAGAGGAGGGCTCTATCTAGGCATGCATCAACCAAGGCACTTTTAAGTCATCATGAGAATGAGTCAAAAAGTCCTCAAGGCCTTATGCTACAGATCTCTTCTGCAAACAGCTATGCTGGCAGTGAACCTGTGTGTTTTGTCATTAGACCACCTTGGAGTTAGGACAGGCACGAGAATAGATCTGAATTAGTGAAGGATGACAGAATGGGAAGCTACTCTACTGTCAGGCCTTCTCTATACCTCACCAGCATATCTGGCTATCACTTCATTTAAGTATCTTCCCATGCCTTGGGCAATGACTTATCTGTGATTATTCTATGACCGTATCGTCTTTTATCAGGCCCCACTCTGACTCACCCTGCCCTGTTCTGTACCTAGGAGCACATTCCCAGGAAGTGGGGACTAGTCATCAGTTCCAGCACACCAAGGTTCAAAGGCATTGTTCACACCCTTGGGTGAAATGCCCATAGTGCGTGGTTTAGACCTGTGCAGGAGAGCAACCACAAAGTCTGCTACCATTGTCAGTCTGAACTTCTACACATTAAAATAGTCCCTATAGTCTCTAACATGGCTGTAAGGACTACATAATCTATGGTTTGGAATTTTTCAGTGTTTCAAGTAATCACACTCCTAGTGTTTGTGCTGAAAAATATATACAAGACTGAAATATTTTTGAACAAAGATAATCAGGAAAATAAAATTACTATGTATGTATAGGTATCTGCATACAGACATGCCTAAATTGGGCAGTGTATGTTTGCAGATATGACTTTTTCTCCCTTTGTATGACTATACATTGAGACATGTGCAGCCAGTGTGTGTATATACTACATTTAGTTAAAAAATAAAGACTTCTATTCATATCTGCCTTGAAAAATGCATAAATGTACAGACAGTTTCTTGGCCACAGCTACTGCATGCTTGACAGATATGGTCACCTCATACCAGACCTCACCTAGACCTGGGGCAAAGACAAATCCAGTTTGATTGATTGGGATATTGTGTATTCATTCATTAGTCCAGGCTTTGGCAGACAAGACCTGGCAGGTATCTTCTTGTAAGCAGACGGCTTTCCTGGTGTGGTCTTGGCTTTTCTGGCAGCTTAGCTGTGAAATTTTATACACTTCTGTGGCAGGGACTAAGGCTATCAGGACTCCAAGATTTCTCATATATTAGACAGCATATGCAGATCAAACCCCATGCTGTATTCCCTGTCCCTAAGAAAATGAAGTCTGAATTGGTGCTTTTGGGCTCTTCTATGTAGGGTGGATCCGGGCCCATTTTTCGAAGTTTCTTTTTGCAAAAAAAACACCTAGAGTTCGCAGTAGTTTCATATATCAAAGTTTCATATATGAAAATTGGAAGTAACTCTTCCAATTGATTTCAAAATAGTCTCCCAAGCCTGGGAAGGGTTTTAATATGCCTTCAAGAGAGAGAATTAAAATGAAAATTATAACCAAAATTAAGTATCAGAAACCAAACAAAAACTTTCAGTGATAGTGCCTGATTTATAAATCAATTGCATGTCAGAAGTATATATCTCCAGGTTTTAGAGTTATCTCATTATTAAAGTTAGTGTTAAAATCTGTAGGCTGAAATACTTTGGTTACTGAAGCAGACAGCAGAGGAATACAGCTCATACTGGCCACTTAAATTCTTTTTTTCATTCATTATTTTCACTAGGTCATAAATCCACCACTTTGTAAGCTAGCCAAGAAAAATGTAAATTGGACCACATGCAGAGGACAGAATTTGTTCAAAGTGAGGAAAGTTCATCAGTTAAAATGTACCAATGAGACCAAATTAAAATAAATGTTCTCAAGCCTTACTTTCAGAAAATCAATATTATAGTATTTAGAGGGTAAAAATGCATTCAAATCCACTAGAAATCTCTTTATGTACCAGAGGAGTTGAATAAAATGCCTTATTATAAATAACAATCAGGACTAGAATTTCGAGGTGGTTTTCTATAGTTGTATTCTTGGTGTATGAAGGGCAAAACAAGAATTTAATAAATTTGGTCTTTCCTTTTAAAGAAAGAGTTAATACAAATCATGCACTTGCACTTTTAAAGTATCCAGATATATTAGGCTTTGAGAAGGAAAGCAAACATGTAAATATTGCTGGTCTGCTTCTTTTTTTTCATAATTCAGTCAGCATGTAGTCTTTGTTTTTAATTAAATAAAGCTGACAGCATTATAGTCTCTGCACTCACATTCTTCCAATGCCAGATCAGAACTAAGCACAGTTTTAGACTCTGAACCTGGAACAGCTTAGATTAATGCTTGACTTGATGGGTATGATTTGTCCACTCAGTGGATTGTCTTCAATACAACTTCTCATTCTTCAAGGATTTAAGCAGGCCTGAAAGTAATTACAAGCACAAAGAATGAATACATTTATTGAGGTCAGTATGACATGGCAGAGGGAGATCAATATTCTTTTGAAGGGACACAGAGTAGTTGTATTATTATTAAATAATTAAAAATTACTAAATGATTCATGCTTTGTTTTGCTTTATTCATTCAATGTTTAACAGGTAGGATTTTCTTCCACTTGATTAAAGACAGCTACATTTCCTGTGAGAGCATAGCAAAAAATATTGTGTAGCATTATCAATTAAAAGTTTTGATAAAACAGACCTTTTGCAACTGCTCGCTAAACTTACCTAATTTTTGCTAGTGAGATATTTACTCAGTGTGTTTTTTCTAGTATCTTGAATGAACTTATCTTCCCACTGTACTAGGAAAAGATGTTCTATAATTACTTACCTATTGTACTGAGTAATTTTGGGGTGTGATTGGTCACATTCTATTCTTTTTTTTTTTTTTTTTATTCATTGGATGCCTAAATCTGTCATAGTTGAAAGATGAAATCTTCCCATTAACTGTAATTGTCTCTGGATCACACTTCTAGAGGAAACTTAATGGAGTACAATACAATTCATACACAAATGTGTTCACTGAGAATTCTGCTCATTGCTGATGACAGTAGGTATCATAGCATAACTCCTAAAATTCAGTAGTGTCACACGCGCAATATAATAAAAAAGCCTATCAGAAATCTCAGAGAAGAAATCTCTGATGCTAGGGAAACCTGGAATTTTTAAATTTAATATTATTGATAGTAGTAGTAGTAGTAGTAATAGTAATATATGTTTACATAGCCAAGAAAATTGTGAAAATTATTACCTCAGAGAGCAGCAAAATAAAAAAAAAAATAGTGTGGTTTATTATTTCACTACCTTAAAGAAGGGAATCCACTCATATTTTGTAGTTGTGTTGAGGTGTAGTATGTGTAATTGATACTCAGACATAAAGGACATATTTTCAAAAAATGCTCAAACAGTTCTTATGTAGGTAATCAGATATTTTTGCATCAAAGGACAGACAAGGCCACAAATAAAATGTAGTTGTGTAGATTGGAATAGGGATAAGTATTATCTATATTCCCTGCTTATTAAATACATGTTTGATAGATAAATGCTGCATCCTCAAGTGAGATTTATGAACAGCCCATAGAAGAATATTTTTACAAATCAGATGAAAGTACTGTAGTCTGTTTGTTTAATGTATAAGCTTTTCTCTTTTTTAGGATGACTAGCACAAACCCCTTGTTTTTTAGTGCTGCACCGGAGTATGTGTAGCTAGCATGGAAAATTCTATGTAAATAATGCTATAACAAGGATGTGTTCCCACAGCAAAATTGGACCCCCTGCAATATATTTGTATTTAACTTTGTTCACTCAGGGCAAATGTTTTTAAAAAAGCAGCTATTGCAGGGAATTGATGTTTGACAGGCAGGGCTGTCCCCAGAATTGGCTACCCCTTGGAGTACTGAAATGAGAGAGCTTTGGTTAGTGAACGTCATTGCATTGCCAGTTCATCACCTGTTATTATGTAAGCGACTTATCAAAGCAGGGCTGCATGGCCCCCATAGAGAAAAATAACATCCTGACAGGAGCAGAATGGTTTCTTTTGTACCCAATCTAAATAAACAAAGTTGAAGAGAACTCAGAGATCAACTCTCCTTCCTACCACTAACTACAAAATACATAAAGCCAGTGATGACAACTTTTCCCTCTTCATTGCTTTTCTAAAGAGCAGAGGCTGGTCTGGAAGATAGTAGGTCAAGGGGATAACATAGGTACTTTTCACCTTGTGAGCACAGATGAGGACCAGACAGACCAGTTTGATGGACATGACAACCTGCTGTTTTGGACTGACTGCCAATGCTAGCCCGTTCTGGAAGTAGGAGTGGGCCCTGCTCAGCAGAGCTGGCACAAGCACAATGCTGTTTGCAATGGTGGCATGGCAGCTGTGACCTTGGAAAGCATTGGTGCATCCTGCCTGCTGCAAACACCAAGGCTGCAGGAGATCCTACTACTCTACCACTTCTCTCCCTTCCTCATCTCTCTTCAGTTCCCAGTTACCTGGACTATGAGTTAACACCATAATTGACCCCAGCTAATTAATCCTCTAAACATTTGTCTCTTAAATGCATTAGTAGCCCCATTTTGCAAATGGTGAAAATGAAATAGATCAAGTGCTTGTCTGGGGCCACTGAAGAACTCTCTACTGGTTGGGCTCAGTCCCAAACAGACATGCAGGACTGACTCCAAACATGCAGTACACTATTCACTCAAACAGTTCTATATGCATCAGTTGCAGTGTAACGTTGTTCAGATACCTGTTTCTGGGTGTCTCTTCCTCAGCTAAAATTTCCTTTATAATTGGTAGTGGGGAAGAAACTGAAAACTTCATGCAGGAACATAATACTAGAGAGACCTGTGAAAAGAATTTCAGGTCACCATTACTTAGGAAAGAAAGTACTAACTTCCAAGGTCAAAGGCTAATTATGGAGTGAGAATTCTGGACAAAGACCTTTAGTTGCTTACCTCTAGGGAGGCTGTGGCATTGTTGGGAGCTGAGCCCAGAATTTCTGAATTCTGGTCAAGTTCCATAACCACAGGATGACTCCAAGACTAGCTGTAACCTACAACTGCCCCTGCCCAAGAATTCAGCCAGGCGCCCTGCGATCAATGAGAAGTAGTTTATTGCTTTTGATGAAGTACAGATAAATTTCTAAATAAGTGTCTGAGTCAGTAGGAACCAAGTAGTCTTCCTTCAACAAGACATAACCTGGCATATGACATATTACATTGCCTTCTCTTCCAGAGCACTTTATTTCCTCTCCTGGAGTTCTGTGAGTTTTTGAGGTTCCATCCAGTCTTGAAGGCATATGGCAAATCTGAGTCCCCCCGATCCAAGACAGAGATGAACCTTCTTTAGGGAATGACTTAAGTTTTCTTCTGACAGCGTTCATTTTCCAGGATTTATAATACGTCAAGATATTTTTAGGAAATAGCAGCACATGCCAAATATTTGCCAGAGTGTTTTATGACCTTATGGTGAGGCCTTCTTAAGGGGCAGAACATTAGCAAAAAATGATGTAGGATTCCAGTAGAGAAGTATATATAGATATAGATATAAAATTAAGTATTGTGCCAGAAGAAGCAAATCAACACATCCTTGATAAAATTGGTATTCCCAGGAAAAAAAAAAAAAAAAAATATATATATATATGCATGCAAAGAAGCCTAATAATTTTCCAGCAACAGATTTTACAGGAGGGCTGTCCACTACAGAAGCCCTAAGTTTTTAATTTTTAACTTTGCCTAATAAAGTGCCTGGCTTCCCTACAAGGGACTAAGGTGATCAAACCCCGCTGGAACCAACTACGTCAGCAGGTACTTGAACAAATGTTCTCACCAACTAAATATAATGCTAAATTATTAAATATCATGCTAAATTAGCAAGTAACAATCAGCAGGGAAAAGAAGAAGAACAAGGAAACAAACAGAAAAATACGTACTAGTTTTTAATACATAGCTTTAAAGCTGGCCACGTTGAATGGAGCTTGAGCAAACTGGTCCAGCAAAAGACAACCCTGCCCACATTGGAGGGGTTGGAAGTAGACAATCTTTAAGATTTCTTTCAATTCACGATATTCTATGGTTTTTTCATTCTATGAATTTTCATTAAGAATACTTTTCCTTTGAAACTAAATCAAATTATTCTGTGGTCAAGGTGCAGTAGTAATACTACAGGCCTCTTTCATCCTTCAGATTATTTTTCTTGTGAAACAGAATTAAAGGAATTGGGAATCTTTAGTGAAATATCATGGGTAAAATCTTACGGAGCTAAATTACTTTCCCCTTTTAGGGGAACTTTTAGGTGCACTAATGCTTCCATGCATGAAGGATAGAATTTGTATAAGGCACTTCTTTGAATACACACGGTAAGGTCAAGCTTAATAAAAACAGGTAATAAGTACCAGTTCTATCAGTTAAGTGGTATAGAGCAGTACCAAACAAAATCCAGGGCATTAGAGCTTAGGGCTGTGACTGAAATCTGAATTAAACAATATGCTCTATTTTCCACAAATTTATTTCTATGCTTCATGTAGTGGAGAGGATTGGATCAATACTGCTACTTCTGATCTTAAAATCTGCATGACAAGCGTCATGGAAAAGTTATGAAAGAAAGGGAGGAAAGAAAAGGAGAAGGGAGAAAGAATGAAAGAAAATTAGTCTGTTCCCCAGTCGAGAAGCACTGCTTCAGTGAAAAACTTAAGCACTTGTTTAACTTTCACTGCATATGTGTTTCTATTAAATTCAATACACTCTGCTGAATAAGACAGCTCATTTCCAAAACTTCAATTTGTGATGCACTGTAAGAAAGAAAAATATTGAAATTCAGGTTTGCCTGGCACACCAGGCTGTCATTAATCTCACATGGCAAAGCCACAGTGTCTTTAATTAATAGAATATCATATTACTAAAGTTAAGAATAAAAATTATGGCTTTTTTTTCTTAACTTTCATATGATATCTGACCAGTGCTACAGGGAATATTTAACTGGAAATGAGTTTATATAATAGTCACATATTCAAGAGATAAAACAAATATTTGTTCAGAAGAGTATGAAATATGGTTACCAAAACATATTTACAATATTTTTAATAACACTAAGTTTTCATGAATAATCAATTGACATTAAAGATGACAGGATAGATTCAGTACATAGTCATTCTACAAAATAGTGTACTTGAGTGGCTAGAAGCATTGAATTTTCACCAGTGCTTTGCATAAGAAACTGTATTGTCACATATTCAAGGTTACTTAATGACAGTGCTTTGGTATTTCCTCTGTTTAGGGTAGGTTCTCTGTACATCCATATGGGGCTCATCAAAATCTAGCATGGAGTGACTGATCCACATTTTGGCTGAATACAAGAGCAACTGAACTTTTTCTGTGATGCTGTAAAATAAAATGAGTAATGTTACAGTCAAAAGTAATTTACAGTCTGTAGATTTAAGCCTTGTTTATATACATAGTTACTGCAGTTTAATTAAACTGGTGCCAACCTCCATTTGGACATCCTTCTGTTTTAGTTGGTTTAGTTTAAGCCTATTTTAAGTGACTTACAAATAACCCAAAATATGAGGGTCCACGCCGAACTTTCTGTACTAACTTAAACAAATTAATTTAAAGTCAGATTTTAAATTGACATCAGTGCAGCTCAACAAAGAGCCAAGTCTCAGATACAGAAGCGAGTATATGAAGCGATGCAAAGGATGAACATCCACCTGATATCTATTAGTGGTAAGTACAATGCAATAATTTAGAAGCAAGTGCTAAAGGAATACAGATGGAAGACATTAAGAGAAACTAACAATAATTACAAAGACTAATCATGAGAACAGAGAAACTCAAATGAAGTTGAACCGGACTCATGGACTCATGTGTGCCTTCTGTGTGCTGGCCACTTTCAGCCAAATCCCAAGTAACTATAGGGCGGGTATGTAAGATTTTCTTCTCGAGATTTATATCACTGTCCTTCTTGATGATAACAGAAAATATGGAAGATGGGGGAGACTGTGATAGAGGCAGAAGGCACTGGGATGGGATTTCATTACATTCCCAGGTTTGTTATCTCTGCTTAGCATATAACAGCACCTGCTGGTAAGAGACACAGCCTTTTCAGACAGAAAGCTTCAGTTTCCTGCTAACTCACAGTTCCCCTGGGGCAAAATGGAAGACATATATTTATGGCAGGCAATAAAGAATATGCATAAAGTCTGTTTGGGTCAGCCAAATACATTTTATTGAATCAAATTACTTCAGATTTCCCCGAAAAATCTGTAACTCCGGCCTCCCTAAGTATATTGGCACAAATTCTTCATCCTGACGGCAATAAGGTTGTTCCATGTACATCTGTGCAAGAAGCTACTAAAGGATTCCTACAGGCAATTACTTCTTGTGAGCTCATTCTCTTCCCTCATCCCATCATCACTAACTGTGGAAGCAGGATGCCAGCGCACCATGTCAGAATTTTCCAGAAATATAGGGACTGGTACATGTTTTAATCCCATCTAATTCAATAGTGGTGGTTTGCACTCACTGCCAGGTGGCAAATGCTCAGATTTCCATTGATGTTAGGGGGAAGCTGTACATTCTCATAATGTAGGAGAGAAGGACTACTGAGGCTTGGACTGAGATGTAGTCTAGCAGGGCCTTTCAGAGGCTGATCAAATCAAGAGATGATCGTTTCAAACCATTAGAAAAGAGAATCAAACCAGCTGGACTTTCCTGATAATTTATAGTATTACATTTATCCAATGGACATATAATTTTTGTTTTAAGTGGTAGCATAGGGTCCTCAGCATACATTGCTTCAAAAAGGCCATACAAAACATGAAAGCATCAGACTGTATCAGGAAAGCACATACACATCAGCTTACAATTATCCACATTGATGTTAAAAACTAAACATTTACATAAATTAAAACATTCACTTTAGAATGATTCTCAGGTGTTTTCCTAGGAAATAGCCTATAAGCCTGGAACAGAATGTCTATATTATATAAACGTTTCTAAAGACACCAAAACCATCTCACAGGTTATACCTGAATGGTAGCTGAAAGGGCACGTTGGCTAATTACATTTGAAAGCTGCTGGTTAGACAAGCATTTCTGTAGTAAAGATATCTAAGAAAAGTGGCTGATTAGCCTTACAAATTGAGACTCATGTAGAGATCTGTATGGATTCAGACCTTGATACTGTCTTCCTTGCCCTAATGTAATGTATGTATTTGATGGCCTTGCCCACTAGAGAATATGTACTTAATGCATAGCCTACTAGAGTCAGGTGCAAAGAAAAAACAGCACAGACTTCATAAGAATTTTATTTTCTTTCCTAAGCAACAAAGAAAAGGGGATCAAATCCTATCATTGTATTGACCTTAACAATAAATATGCCCATGTATTCATGTATTGTTTGAGTGCAATGAATAACAGACTACCCTGCTTTAAATAGATAAACAGGTAATGGTTAGGGTTGTCTCCTATGCAAAGTCATATGTTATACAAATACAGTCATAAAACAATATTGCAAGCTTTGTTTTAATCAAGACTAACATTAGGACATATACATTCTTTTGTCAAGACTGCTTCTGTCTGCAGGCAATTGCATTTTTACACTTGGAAGAAAAGGAACAAAAAAGATATTGGGCTGTCTAAAGTTTTTTGCCTATATTATTCTTTTAGACATATTCAGTATGTGCAATTCACTGTGCTGCAAAACTAGAAGTTATCATATGTAAAAGCAGGACTGAACCAAAACCCAATTAATATATGCCAATAAACAGAAGTCTGGAAAAATCTTAGTTCTAGATACTTGTACCTATTTATACAAATTGCTTATGTAATCTAAAACAGGATGTGGTTGTGAGTGTCCAGACTTGAGAGAGGTCATTTCATTTCATTGGCAAAGGAGATGATCTATTTTGTGTCTGGCTCAAACTCTGTTGTGCACGTATCCACTTTTCAAACTAATATGCCAGCCTTTAGAGAGCAGAAGGCAGTGGGGCACATCTTCTTGGTCGTGTGGATGCTTGCTTGAATCTTAATCAGGATTCCTTAGGATTATACTATTATTCCTTTTTGGCCACAACAGCAGTGGAACTGCTGATTCCTTCCAAATCTGGCAACAGAGAAGTGCCCAGAGGCAATATTTCAGGAATGCAAGGTGAATTTTTTTCACTTTTTTCTCTGGAGAGGAATATTGAAAGGTGGGAGGAAATGATTTTACCACAGAGGATTTGCATTCATGGTTCTGGGCTTGTCCTGAAACAACCAGCAACATCCAGGAAAAATAGGTGGGCATACTGTCAGTCATGCTGACTCACACTGGGCTGTTGTTTTCCACACTTTCAGTCCCTTTTACTGTGTCTTATATTTGGACTGCAAGCTTTGGGGGAAGAGGTGGGGTTGGAGAATCTGATCCATGTGTGCACATTGCTTAGGATACGGACCGTGGGGTACAGTGTTAGGCCCACTGGGTGTCTAGTACAGTGTTATCTCTTGCTAACACCAAGGCTAACGACAGTGACACTATATGCAGGTAATTAAAACACAGAAAGATCCAAAACCATGTGGCGCTGAGTCATTTTCCTTCCTCTTGGTTTGAATGAAAATGCTACAATGAACAGAGGAAACGTTAAGCCTGCAGGCTTAAAATGCACAAAAAAAAAAAAAAAGTTTGTTTCCATACAGCAAAAAAATTAAATTGTGAAACTCATTGTCATGTCAAGTAAAGATAGCTAAAAGTAAAAAGACAGTTAAGAATGGATTAGATAAATTTATGGATGATAGGACCATTGGTGTCTATTAAGCCCAGTGGGATAGATGCAAGTCCAGGCTCACTAAATTCCTCAGATTATGTCAGTGAGAAGCTGTGCAGGAATACCTTGGGAGTATCCCTTTGTATAAACCCTGTCCTTTTTCACTTCGTATGTATCTACTCACCACTGTTACTGAATCATAGAATGTGCTGAGTTGGAAAGGACCCATGAGGACCATTGAGGCCAGCTCCTCACTCTGCACAGGACACCCCAAGAATCACACAGTGTGCCTGAGAGTGTTGTAGAGATGCTTCTTGAACTCACACAGGCTTGGTGCTGTGGTCACTTCCTTGGGGAATCTGTTCCAGCGCTCAGCCACTCTCTGGATGAAAAACCTTTACCTGACGTGTAAACTAAACCTCCCCTACTCCACATTATTTCCTCAAGTTGTGTTACTGGTCATGAGAGTGAAGAGATATAGACAGAAGAGTAGTCCTAACAGACTTCAGCCTGAATCAATAGGTGTTCTTATAGAGTTAACTGCGTGTGCTCAAGATTTGGCCAGAATACCAAGAAAGGGTATTGTGGCCTTAAAAAGTGGATTACTTGCCTATTTCAGTCATGGTCTCAGTAATTTTTTTCACACTTCTGATTATTGTAACAAGTGTCACAGAATTACAGTATAACAGAACAGTTGAGGTTGGGAAGGACCTCTGGAGGTCATCTTTTCTGCTGAAACAGAGCCAGCTAGAGCCAGTTGCCCAGGACTATGTCCAGACAGCTTTCCACTGTCTCCAAGGGTGGAAACTCCACAAGTTCTCTGTACAACTTGTGTCAGTGATTGGTCACTCTCACCATGCAAAAACCCCATATCCTGATGTTCAGACAGAAACTCCTGTCTTTCAGTTTGCCCACTGTCTCTGCTCCTGTCACTGGAAACCACTGATAAGAGCCTGACTCCACCTTCTTTACACACTCTCTTCAGATATCAGTACACATTGATAAGATCCCCTTGAAGCTTCTCTTCTCCAGCTTTCTCAGTGTTTCCTTATGAGAAATGCTCCAGTCCCTTCACCATCTTCATGCCACTTACTGGACTTTCTCCAACCTCCATGTCTCTCTTTTGCTGAGCACTGGACACAGTGCTCCAGGAGTGACCTCACCAGTGATGAGTAGAGGAGAAAGTTCACCCTTCTTTGGAAATATTTTGTCTAATGCAGTGCAGGATACCTGTAGCCTGCTTTGGAGAGAGGTGACATTGCTGGTTCATGTGTAAAATGATGTAGATAGCATGTAAAAGAGCACACATTGTCATAATAATTCTAGTGGGTTTTTACTTTCCATTTAAGGTCAATAATGTTTTGCAATGATAATGCAAACATGTATATATGGTGTACTATGCTAAGCAGCCAGTTCAGCTACAGGATGCATGTAGAATGGTCAAATATTGCCCAATACCAGCATAATTTTTGAGGTAAAGCAAGCTGCTCTATCTTTACGTAGGTTTACTCCTTGGTTTCTGTGAGGAGACTGCCAGCAAGGCTGACAATTAGTACCAGTTGTGGTGGACTTTTGAAGTTAGCCAGTAAATTAACTGGTGGCTAACAGGTGCCACTTGGAAGTCTGGGAACTTTGTGGTCTCATAACAGTCCCTTTCGTCCCCATTCTAGCACTGCCATTTCACCAGGTTGTTTCATCAAGGAAAGCAATTATAAAAGCTGATAGCTGTTTTCTCTAAATTGTTGGCAGGGAGCCAGCATTATGCTGCGGAGGTGCGGTGCACTGCATCAAGTGGTTGCACTGAGTGACGCTCTGTAATGATGTGATGTGGCTATGTGATTAAATACTGGCTTCCTGCCGAAACATTCTCCCCGGGAAACAATTGTCACTGCACTTAGCATCTCTCCCCATTTGAGAGCAATGTGCCCTGCTTTTACAAGAAGGAAAAGGCTTTTATTGCCAAGGGTGAAAAAGCTGATGTCTTTGACTGGTGCCTTCTTTAGCTAAGCTCTTCCTGAGGCCAAGGACATGAAGGTTTGGTCTTAGGAAGGTTTTGTCTTTCAGCCAGATACCATTAAAAGCAGTGAGAAAAACCTATAGGAGGGAAAACTCAATTTACACTGTTGTCTGTCTAGTCCTTCCACTTCCATCCTCCATACACTTTCCACCATGCTTAATCCAGGGCCTACTCCAAACTTACTTTCTGAGTAAAAGATAATTTTTTAAGGTCTGCTTCTATATTTGCTAGGATTCAAAGGGACTGTTCATGTAGCCTCTAATACCCTGCAAAATATATGGGCAAAGCTAATTTCTCTGAGATGCAGTGCTCCCCTTTCCACCTCTCCAAAAGCCAGTCACTCTCAGGCCCTCCCAGTTTTCTGCCAGGCTGGTTTTTGAATTACAGGAGATCCCTGTATTTTTCTGAGAAAGACATTTAGTTTCTAGCAGACTTGATAAAAGACAAACCTCATTCTGGGCAAAGATGAGACAATGCCAAAATAAAACTAGTGGTCCTCTACTTATCTTAAGCTCCTTTGAAAATGCTGGCAGAACAACAAATCTCCTTTGTGTTCGTAAGAAACCCACATGGAAGGTAAATCCAAATCTCTGGCAATTCCCTAATTAATCCCTATTGACCTATTAGCTGTTAGGGAGAAAGCAGCTACTCTGGATTCCCAGGGCTCAGTGGAAATGCATCTCTTTGGCTCTGTAGCCAAAGTACTCAGAGTCCTTGAGAGAGCAAGGTATGAACTGGAGAAGGAAAAGAGGGGGACACCTCTTTTATACAGCTAGCACCATCTAGTGACAGCTGCCAAAGGGACCTCCAGTAGCCAAGAACATGAGAACCCACGTGCCTGTGAAACAAACAGAAATGCAAAAGATTGCAAAAAAGAAAACATTTAATCTGCCTGCACTGTCCTACCTTTATCAAAACAAGTTCCACATACACAGCTTCATGTACCTCTTCTGGAGACATAAGGTTGTGATCATACGTGATCTACAAACCTCTCCACAAACACACAGCTTCCAATATTAGCAGGCAGGTCAAACTTGCCACACACACTGCTTGCAGATTGAGCAGTGCAATCAGTCCTGGAGGCACTGGTAGGTGTGGGAAAATGTGCAGTACAAAGACAAGATCTGAAACAGAGACAGAAGAAAACCTCTGAGGCATGGATGCCATAAGCAGGCAAATCTCCCATTCACACACTTACAGAAATGTGAACAAGACCCTACTCCATCTGTGGGACACAACTGTGTTCTTATAGGATACTGTACTTTCTTAGATCACTAAAAAAGTGTGATTATCTGAACACACATGATTCTGGATTCTCAGTGAAATGTCTCTCTTTTATCGAGGGGGAATTGCACATGATGGCACATAAAAATCCACCAGGGTTGTGTTGCTAATTGTTGCCTTTGAAAATTATGGGTAGAGTAGATAATATTTTTCATGGTAATTCCTTTATTTTCTCCTTGGAGTATTCTCTTGAATACTCTTTACTAAACCTGCCTTAGTATCAATAAAGAGGATGTTTATGATGCAGTGAATTAGGCAACAGTTTCCTCAGATTTCCTTCACAAATAAACCTAACTTCTCCTCTAGATTACAATTCTTCCGCCATTTTGAGTTAAATTTGAAAAATATCCTTATACCATTTTAGAATCCTGTTCGTTCTCTCATGTTACTTCAGAAGCTAAAAGGCTCAGTGTCCCTACCCATTAAGAAAAATTGGAACATCGTTTCCTCCACATTTATGGCTAAATAAGTGAAATATATTATATTATTCTAATCTTCATATTGACATTATCTGAAAGAAAACTTGGTAAACAGCAAGTACTTACATTGCATAAATGAATTTTCATTTCATCTTACTCAACCTCCTTTCAGACAAAGTACTCGCTTATAACAAAATGAGCCTAGCCAGACAAAAAAGATTTCCCACATATTTAAAATGGATCAGATTCTTAGATAGGCATAATATGCCCCATATGAGAATCTGACCTCTAGATTTGAGAATAAAACATTCACTATAAAGAACTCATCACTTTCTTAATGAGATTTTTTTTTTTCATGTAGGTTCTAAATAAATTAATGATTTATTTAAATATTCTCTTTTTAGATTGTTGTACAGATTATGTATGGAAAAAATGTGACAAATATGTAACATCAGAATGGGAGAATAGCTTGACATACCTCTGGGCATATAAATGTCCGGAACAGCCCAAGGAATTTTAATATTAGCTTTACAGCCTAAAGTAGGTCTGCTGACAAATTATAACTCATGAAGGATCTAGACCAGATCTCCCCAGTCCTTGGAGAGAGGTGTTCATTCGTTTCTAATGCAGATTTCTGTACACTTCATCTAAACTTTGATCTCTGTCTTTTCTGTTGAATGTTCATACAGGAACTTCAAGACAGAAATGAATGAAAAATAATCATTTATTCAAAAATAACACATAGTGGATTGCTGTAATTTTTTTTCTGTCTTAAAAGGTCTTTGGAGAGAGGGACTATCTTCACTTTTTCCAACTTTACTGCATAATTCCAAATTAGTGGCCTTGCCAGATTAAGTACTATAATTCAGCTTCTATCTTCGTGTACTTTGCAAGTACATGCATGGATGATTATGAAGGCAAAAAAAAAAAAAAAAGGGAAGTAAGTCTCCAGCTCTAACACTCTCTCATGTCATTGTTGTTGCTTGTCATGCAACTGCATCACTCCCTGCACTGTGCATGAACAGGACTGTTGTTCCCTTCATGGCAGAAAAATTACCCCTTGGTGCCAAGCATTTAAACCAGGTGTCAAAGAAAAAAAGAAAAGAAAATTATATCCTACTTGACACTGGACCAGAATAAATTCATTTGCTATTGATTTCCTTATTCAGAAGCTTGATCTTCCTTACTCATTTCTCATACACAAATGGGAACCAATATGCCTCTTCTGCATAAAAAAAAGAAATTACAGTATTAATCAAAATCAGATAAATGAGGCAAAAAGCTCAACCCTGCCCTTGTGCCTAACTAATTATTTTGAACAGCTCTGGTCTGTTCACCTCTGTGCTGAGTTGGTAATGTATCCCCCTTTGGTCGATTCAAGATCTCTAGCAACACCTATGGGAGAGTCTTTAATTAATCCTCTGTTACTGTTGTAATTGCATTATCCTGGGGGAAAGCCTGACTAGCCAGGAATATTATTTTAAACGTATACTGTAAACAACATATGTCCTCAGGAGAGTTCAGTTAATACAACCATTTTGACCCTTTCACTGCTGGGTGATTTACAGTTTATTTTCATAACCACTAAAAAGGACTTTTTCCTTTTCATGTGGGGCTATTTCGCCTTCATACTTAAAAACTATATAGTGCAATTACATATTAACTCACCAAATAAAATAATTGCTTGCAGGCTGTTCAAAGTATTTCCTGCTAAATGAAGGAGGCATGGACATATTTCTCTGTTCCAATTTACTGTCTCATTATGAAACATAGCCCTTTTTGAAAACAGATTTCTCTAACAGTGGCAAAACCTCTGCCTCTGTTGTGCCTTCCATACACGCTGCAAAGCAGTATGATATAGCCCAGCAGGATCACCTTACTCTCCTCATTTCACTCATACATTTGATATAAAGGCAGGATTACAGATCTTTTGGAGAAAAAAAGCAGGAGCCAGGAGTGCTACTCCCAGACTCACAGTTTGTCCATTAATTTTATCAATTGTAATAGGTTAAAATATTTTGATTTCTAAAAATCTGAGGACTTTTTAAATATCCCAGACTTCGACCAAAATTGTAAGGTAAGTCGTTTGCAATGGCATTCTCCAAGGTTCATTTCACAAGCTTTCTGTTGTCAAAAAAAACATGCAACTTCCTTTGCTTTCTCAAGGAAGAGATGGGCAAAGTATCACTTGCTATTTCACCAGCATTCTGGGAATCTGTGCAGTGTCTGAGATCCCCCCTGGAATGTGTTAAGCAAGTACTTTTAGCAAGGGCATTAATAACAAGCAAAATAGAACATTAAGGCTGTTTTTATTGGATACCTTGACCATTCTTTACTTCTCTGATCTACAGATACCAGGTATGACAGGTGCAGTGTAATGAGATCAACATATTAAATTACATGTAGAAGATTAAGGAAGGTCCATCTTGCACAATTTTTAACACTTTCACTCAGTTTAGGCACAAATATTACCTCTAAAATATGGATGGATTTACCTTGCTTTCTGATTTCAAGTAAATACATGACAGCCACAGCTGGTCACTGATTTGTGCCCGTTTCTCCACCTAAGTATTTTTCTTTCTTGTTTGTGAAACAACCACTCCATAAATAGCAGCTATATCATGAGCACTCTCAGTAAACACTCTTCTGCTCTTTGAAATCTCAGCCTGTCCCAGGACCTCAAGATGTTCTTAACATGCATATTGAAATGAGTGCTCAAGGAAACCTCTTCCCTTCTCTTGCTCATTTTTTTTTTTTTTTTCCTGAGGTATGTTGATAAACTTTCCTGAAACTTCTGAATGAATATTGTTTGCAGGACAGACATAATGAAATAAATCTTCTCAGTGGGCCAGTTCCAGAAATTAGACATTGATTGGATTGCATTTAGAAAAGTATTAAGTAAATGTGTACAACTACAGGCAAAAAACCAACAAGTGGCACAAACCCATTACCTAGAATGGGTGGATTAAAAGGTTCCTAGGTTGAATAGGACTAAGCTGGAGTCTTCCTCATTATTCTCCCCACACAAGCATTATCTTTCCAAGAAAAACAACTTTTATCATTCTGGAAAGACACTGTATATCAGAGGGGAAAAAAAGGTTTTGTAGTGAAATCGTCTTTTCCATAGTGTGAGAAAAAGATCATGACCACAGTTAAATCATATGGGATTAGGCCATAATATATGAAAAACCTTTTTACAAACAGAAATATTTTCTCTGGATTTAAGAGAAAGTTCAACTGTAATTAATTTATAAAAGAAAAAAGCAAACAGTACATTTCTTAAACTAACAGTCCTGAGAGGATAGTATGTGTATCTCTCTTTTGGAAAATTTATTAAGCATTAGGAAATGGTTGAGAGAGAGAGAGAGAGACCAAATTGAATCTCTCTGTTCTTGCCAGTTTTAGCTGCTGTGGTGAATTATCACAAACTTCATAAATGTAAGTGAAATGGGACCCTTGAAGTCTCAGTCACTTTATTTCAACAGAATGTAACCATATTCCAATTTGCACTTGAATTAATGGGAGACTACATAGCTTTGAAAGTCTTAAAGTGCATGTCACACCTATTATACACACATTTTATTAATCAGTGACTTACATTAAGAAAGACCATCCAGCCCAGCTTTCTGCAACTCTTTCAGAAGAATAAAAAAAAAAAAAAAAAAAGAAGAAGAAGGGAAAAATCCCCAAAACAAATAGCCCTATTTGTTCTTTGCATACAGTAGCCCAACAATAACACAAACTGGCTCAGTTAAGCAGACACATTAGGAATGTGCTAGTTATGCCGAACATTTCAGCTTTGCTTAAATCAACTTCACTAATAGTTCATGTTGGATATTTTAAGAACATTGAATGTTAGCCTTTTGCTATCAAGGGCTTCTTTTCTTCCACTCCTCCTTTCTACACATCATCTCTCATGTCCAAGCTCCATCAGAGCAAATGCATTCTATCTCCCTTTGATGTTGTCAAATATTTGGATTGGAGTTTGACAATGTTGATATAGTGCTGTTAGTCAATATTCATTCATAGGTGTAGCATGAAATGTTCAAGAAGCCCCTGATACATGTTGGGAGCACTAGTGATACACAGTGTGTTCCAGTGGAAAAAAAAAGATTTTCTACATACAATTCACAGCAATCCAGACATCATCACTTTGGGTGTCCTGCTGTTGTTATATTTTCATGAAGTAGAGAAACATAAACATTTTTCTCCTATTCTTTCCATCTGAATGCCTGAGAGAACAGGACCATGCAATTGCTATGCATGTAATAGCAGTAGTATTAATAACTTCTGTGAGCATATATTATCCATATTCATTATAACAAATATAGACTAGAGAAACTATAAATAGAAATTGCTGTTTTGCTGAAATGCACTGGGAATATTAGATCTACATAAGGAAAAGAGCAATATAAAAGGATTTGAATTGGCAATGAGTCCAAGTCTGGGAATGTTTATACACATGAGCTTTGTCTGATAATATTTATGTACAGGAGGCACAGCAGCCCACAGAACTCTTCAGAAACTTTAGTGAGCCATTTGACACTAGTTCCAAATGAAAAAAATAAATAATGTCTTATAACCTGGATTCTTTGATAGGTTTCTCTTTTTTCTAGGACACACCAGTCTCATTCTTGGTAAAATAATTCAATGGTTTTTTTTTTAAATGTTTGCATACAACTGTCAGGTTAAATTCTACCCTCCCAAACATGAGTGGTAAGGACTCATAAATGATAACCTATGGCAAGTAGAGCTGGAAAAGATTCAAGAGCATAGAATGTCCAAGTTCTATCTATATATTAGAGTGCTTTGTCCACTTCTAGTTTTACTTACGTCAAACAACCAAATTTCTGTCTCCTCCTTTGGGAGATGAACAGACTTTTCTGCCAAGAAAAAACAACTTTCTGATACTAATTCTAAACCTTCTTATCCTTTGGTTCATCTCTTGTCTCCCTACTACCAATAAACAGAATCAATAAACAAAAAGACATGCAAAGAACCTGACCTATCAAACTGTAATTTATAGCACTTTCCACAATACACCATGCCAAACAAACAAGCAGACTATAAAGATAATCATAGATAGTTTTAATTTTGTTTATTACTCATTTGTTCATTCTATGAGGCCTCACATAACATCTGTGGCTGACCTCAAGTTAAATTACATTCTCACTCTGCTTACATATCCTTGATACACTAAACAAACAAGGGAACACAAAGCATGGCATTTCAACATCTTTATCACCTCTACGTACAGCAACAACTGAAAAATTTCTCATGCTTCTTGTGGAACACTGACAAGCTGTTGAAATCTCTTACATCAGACAAATGGGCTTTATTATACAAGAGACTGCTTCATAAGTGCAAACCTTTTGGGATGACAAAAACCCACTGAATTCTCCACTTTCCACCAAAGCTGCCAGCAATTTCCTGGTTTTGGCAGACTTACTAACAAAATTCTGTTAGTGCAGGCAGAAATTCTAAGCCCAGGTCCAGTTGCTGCCAGTCTGCCACACACTGAAAACAGATCTCAACTTTCCACATCTGATCATTGTTTGAAGGGGTATTTAAAAGCTTACATTTGGGGGAATTTCTTTCTATAGTGGGAACATTTAATCCTACTGATATCCAACCAATAATGAAAGAGAAATAAGTTTATGGCGAAGTCACTTTAAATTAAACTGTTGTATTATTTCATTTATTAGGTGAAAAATGAGGGCCTGATCCTAAGCACTGTCAATCATCCTCAGATTGAAGAGCTCAAAACACATTGCTAAAATTACTTAGCACCTTCCAGGTTAGAGCACCTAATGCTATTAAAAATGTTTTCACTTGCCACACACAGAGGAATATGTGTGCTTTAACTAGCCTTAGACTTTCCAGGAATATATTCAGTACAGATTTACAGTGCTTCATAATGAATAAATTACCTTGTTCAGCTTGCATGGCAAAACTGCTGTCAGTGACTGAGGTTGGAGATAGAGATTATGGCAAAAGAGAACAGATCTCTATACTCAACTTCCCACTCTGAGCCCTCACCTTTAGCATGTAAACAGTGTTGTTTGAGTGGTCAGATAGTTAGTGATATGCTAAGAGATATCCATGGACTGTTCTATGAAGTCATGAATATAAGAAGACAAGAGGGGAATATTTATTTCCAAGAAGAAATATACAAATAATTTTGAAAGAAAAAGTCCATATTTTCGTTACCTACAAAATCACTCAATATGTTGATTTGTTTTCCCTGAGGGAACCTATATTATATCTGCTTCCCTTATGAAAGACTTCTTTTACTTTGCAAGAAAGTGGTACAAGTCTCTGGGAATGTTGCCTTTGTGCAGAGGTCAGGGAACATGGCTGCTAGTCTAGACGTAACCTACTGGTTCTATAGAAAAGCCCATGGCTTTTCTCTCTGCAAAAGGCATGCTGAATTTTGTTCCTTGTTTGTGGCACTAGAGAGGAGGCCTGTGTCTGCCCCCACAGTTGATGCACTCCTATTGATTGCACTGTGCAGAGATACAAGCTGTGATGTGAATCAGTTGTGCCACTCAATGGGTTTAAAATCATTGTCATATTATAAACCACACAGCACCTCCAAAGATTGATAGCTAAAGATGGAAGAGGACAGAAGGAGTTCCAGAATTAAAAATAAATTCTGAGGCTTCTCTGGCACCAGGAAATTTGTGTGGAGCAGGCTAAAGAGACATACAGTGTCTGGAGAAGAAGAATGGCCTGGAATAAAAATGCAAGACAAATATTTATAATATCATGGAAAACCTAATTGCAAGGGAATAGAGTTAGTACCTTAAAAAATCTGCCAAGGTTAATTTTTTTTTTTCTGAATTAAAAAATGTGTTGCTGCATTAAAAAATGTGTTGCTACAGAGGGGTAGGTAGCTTTCCAAATGTGTGTAAAAGTGTAAGAAACAAATAGTAGGAGTTTGAATATAAAAGACAAGTGCATTAACTAAGCATTTCCCAAGCTATTCTGTTTTGAGATTGTTTTTGGTTTTATTTCTCTTGTGGATGAAATAAAAAGCCAAGTTTAGATTGTTTAAGGTTTAGTGAATTAAGGTTTAGTGAAGGCCCTCAAGAAGCCTTGTCAATTATTTGGCTGAAGGATCACAAATATTTTGTTCATATGGGCCCAGGATTTAAAGAAGGATATTTTTTTCCCACTTTTTTTTAGTATATTGGAATTTGTTCTGGATTCATTGTATCCAAAACAGTCAACTAAACCCCACCTTTTTTATTTTTATGTATTTGCAGCACACACAGACAAATGAAAATGGAAAATAAATATCAAAATACATATAAAATCTTAGGGCTTAGATATTGTAAAATACTTCTATCTAAATGCAGATTTCTGGAAAAACAACCTAGAAAATTTACATCCAGCATGCAAATCCATGCTGTATGGAGAATTTCCAGTCAGAGTTCTTTCTTTTAACTAGAGTGAGGCTTGCATTTTGTTTTGATTTGGGTATATAGGAGATCTGAGAAATGTCCTGGTTCCTAGTGATCCCTGGCCCAAATTCAATGTAGCCAGTGTTAAGGTTTTCTGTAACAGGTCTTACTTATAGGTTGGCTTAGTTAGAAATTAGTGCCATTATCACATGGTTATAAATTTGTTTTCATACCTACTACCATGTTCAAAAGGAGGATCAGTCCCCCCCAAAAAACAAAAAACAAAGAAATAGCCACCAAAAGTCATAACTACATAGGCTTCAAGGCACATAGATTGGGTTTAGAAATAATCTCAGCTCATTTTATTATTTAGAATTAGTGATGCAGGGCTCTATTTCAGCATAAAAATCTGGAAGAGAAAGGAGGAGCAATAGCAGAATGCCTGGAAATTTGGGAAACCACTGGACTTCATGACAGGATCATTTGCATACTAATACCCATTGTGCTGGTACCTCTGACAGGTTACTGCAACTAACAATCCCTCCTTGGTGTTTCTTTAAATGTTATATTCCCAAAACTTTCTATTTTTTTTGTTCCTCACATCTCATTCAAAGTAATGTTTGGTGGTCTGGGGCACCATCATGGTTCAGGGGTCTCCTGGGTTCTATTTTATTTGACAGCTATGATTTATTTTCTAGCTTCAATTATTTTGGAAAATGACATAAATATCTAACAAGTTGTGGGCATGTTGACCTAGTTGTCCATGTTAATTGAACACTACATTTTTTCATATATAAAGACCTCTCATCTACATATCAGGACAACAGCATTCTAATTTTGAGACCCCAGCTGGACACCTCAAATAGCTGCAAGAAAAAAACAGGGCAGGGAGGAGGGGACTGAATATGTTGAAATACTTACACTGGAGAATTCAACCACTTTTAAAGCTACATCAAAATCTTCTTGAAATATGATAAAAATGAAATTGTAAACAGTTTATAAGTTTTTTCACTCTGTTAGAAAGTGATGTACACAGGCCAGGCAAAAGCAACATCTAGCAGGAATATTGGTACATTATACACTCAGATTAGGGAAATCAGCTCCAAATCATCAATAAAAGGTTTTGATTCTTAATAAAGTTTGCATAATGGTCTGAAAAATCCCTGTGAAGTTGAAAAAGGTCAGCTCCCTCAGAGGGCCTGTAATCATTAAAACTTTCTCTGATCACTCTATCAGCTCCTGCTGAAGTGCCCTCAAAAGCCTCAACATCTTCACAAATTATAAGTGTAAGTAAGATACACAGAAGAACTGGCTTGGCCAGTGCTGACTCTGAAACACATTGAATGTTCAGACAGAAGAAAAAGAAAAAGAAATAAAAGTAGTATAGGAAAGCAACTTCAGCTTAAATGGTTGAAACAAGCCCAAAATCAACAAAGCACTTTAGTGTGACTTCACTAAGGCATAAGCATATGCTTACATAATTTTGTTCAAAATAGGTTTAAAGCAGAGTGCAATTTTTCTTCAAACATTACAAATAAAACCAACAATTTTATTAATTTCCTTTTTTCTCCCCTTTTTCTTTAAATTAAGGGTTCTGTGACTCTGCAACCAGTACAGCTTGCGGCACCACAGTGATATAATAAGAAATACATGCCCAATTGGACACGATAACTTGACAATTTTGCTTTGAGTGTGAAAGTGTTCATACAGCTCTACCATCTAACACCACTGACACTCACTTATTCTATCTCACACTGCAGCTGTTTGCATGCTGTTTCTTCTCAGCTTCACTGCTGTTCTCTACTTTCTGACTAGCTAACTGGTGTTGGACCCAACTGCCACTTGAATGCTTTTGCCTTCCCTCTGCCTCCAACAAAGGCAGCACAACCTAGCGACTTGCTTCTAGTTTCAGATTTAGTACATAAATCTGAAAATTTCCAGTCTGACGCTATCAGTGACTAAATGAAAATGATAGAGTGAGCTTCATCCCTGGCACCTTGTGCAATGCTTTTGAAGTTGAAGGGAGAGACGTGCTGCAGCTGAGGAACCTGTTTGTCCCTCACTTTTTTAAAATGCCTGATCTGATACAAGCTCCAAGGGACTGGCCTTTTTTATGGCTTTACTGACAGACTAATATCCCAGATGGACAGATAGACAGAATGGTTACCCTGAGAGCTAAATATTTTCTTTTCATAGTATTTTTTAGGCCAAATACATGAACTGCTGTATAATTCTGTGAGAGAGAGTGTGGTCATCACTGTTTGCAGTAGAGCATCCACTAACTTTACTGTTTTACAACTATTTTGTTTTTGAGAACTGAGAATGAGAAAAATACATTTTGTTTCCCTTTTGGACCCTTCTTCAGTGTGTACAAGCAGTTATTTTTTAAACGACACTCACCAACTGTTGTCTTAATATTTCCACCTCCACTCCATTTCCACACAATGCACGCACATGTACTCACGTACAAACGCTCTGCAGCCCTTGGAATTGGAATCCACAGTGAGATTTGATTTTACTTGCAGAGGATACTCTGCCATGACTGTCACCAAAGTTATATAATTGGAAGGAAACAATAAAATGACAGATTGCTTGTTCTAAATAATTGGATAGACAGGGTAGCAAACAGTGGGTTATGAAAAATATTCCTCAAAGGATGTCAAACTTCAATAACTCACATAACAAAAAGACACTGATATCTGTCCTCCTGTCACAATGGAATATATTTAAGATCAAGTTATAATTTTCTACATAAGTTTTTAAATCTTTTTTTAAGAGATAGGAAGAGAAAAGCTTGAGGATCACTGCTGAACTTGTTTTAAAAAAATGACACCAAAATGCTCAACTGCGTATGTAGGGTAAAAAGTTTCAAACCTTTAAACTATGTGAGAATATCAAGCTCAATACTATTAATTAGTTTTCAGTCAGCAGAGCACACAGAGACCATGACTGAAATCACAACTCTGGTGTGAGAGGTGCTAGCCTCGTATTTTGTGAAAGATAGAACTTTATTATGGGATATTTTATCTTATAGACTGTTATTGGGGTCGAATAAATATAAGTGGTTTGTCCACACAGTGTGTTGACAATAGAGCTTGGAATAAAATCCAGTATTCTAGCTGCCTTATCAAGTAAGCCACTGTCACTGGGTGTTTATTTTTGTACATGCTAAATACTAGTGCCTGTACAATACCCAACAGGATAAAAGCTACCATGACTAAAAGCAGTAAGGTATTTCCATCACCCAGTCTTGCTGTTTCCATTTTAGAAGCAAGCCCCACATGTTTGCATCTTCAGTGACATTCTACCAAGAGGTGCAGGAAAAAATCTAGAAGCAAATGTCACAATCAGAGTTTGGTCTGCACTGTTATTTTTGGCAATAGGACCAGCTGGCAAGAAACTGGCAAACTTGCTGCTCCTGGAGATGTCCATCTTCCTCAGCTGGAAACATTTGCCCCATTGTGATTGCTCCAGCATACATATATATTGCTCCCACATACATACATATAAAAATACAACCACTTCACTGAAGTCCATAGTCAGAGTAGTAAATGTGAAATCTGAATTAAGATTAAATCTGTGATATCTCTGTGATTTTACCTGGATTACAAAACCATAGGAATACATGCAAATGCTTCCACTGACATCAGTATTCTCCACAGCAGTTCTTACTCCACTGCCTGTGTAGGATCAGACTTTTCACCAATAAAACATTATTTATTCACCAAAAAATCCCATGGTATTTTCGTACATTTGTGGGTTCTAGTGTTTTTTTCTAGAATATTTCTCTTCTATTGAAAACAATATGTGCACCAGGCCTTAAAACCCTGTTCTTACTCTTCTTCATTAATATTTTTTTGGAACTGTAGAAGGTTTTACATGACATTCATTTCTGTGATAAATGAGAACTGGAAGTATAGGGTGTCTCTCTGTCATCTCTCTCTCCCACACGCTTACTCCTTGAGTGAATCAAACTTGAGCTGAAATTCTGATATGGCCAAAGATTACACATAGTGTTTCCTGTAAGCAGCTGCTTCATATAAAGACTTTTTTTTTGTGTTGTTTCACTTTATACTGTGCAGTGTGATT